>NC_137971.1:71335719-71603001 GCF_963924665.1 Micromys minutus | reverse complement strand
CCTCATCGCTGCAGGGCACACACCAGTCTTCCGAGTCTCCCTCGGCGCGCTCGTCGCTCCCAGCGCTGGGAGCTTCTAGTGTCTCCTCAGCCCTGGATCCCTCACGCCCGGCCTCCTCCTGACTGCCTTTCCCCTCTTCCTCGGCCTTACTAGCCGAGACAGAGGGACCTCCGGTGTCCTCCACCGCCAGAGCCTGGAGGCCGGAAGTCACTTCCCCTTCTTCAGACAGAGGCGCCGCTGTGCTGCCTGCAATGGTTCCATGGCCCAGGGCAAGGGACATGGAGTACTAGAGAAGATGCCCAGCAATGTAGGAGATTCTAGAGTATCAAACCAGGGTGCCTCACCCAAAAGGCTTGAGACCCAGTGGGGGTCTAGGAAATTGCCAGTCAGTCGAACAGCTGACTGCGGCCAGAGCACCGTCCCCAGAAGGGGGCGCTCAGATCCCTCCAAGGACAGACCCCACCCCACGAATCCAGAATTCTGCCGTTCCCAGGGACCGGCAGGAAAATACGCTCGGAGCTGGAAAGGGAAGGGCCTGCTTTCTCGCTTTCACATCGCCTTCTCCATCACCTGGATGGAAGTCATTTTTTTCTTAGAACTGGCAAACCTAGTTCGCGTCCACTCAGCAGCGGTACAAACCTGGAGCTAAAACCCGCCTCCCAGGCTGCGCAGGATCGTAGTACGCAGGCGCAGAGAAATGGCGCGCAGAGGTTCCGCGGTAGTCAAAGCTACTTGGAAGAGGAAAGAGACCACTTGCGCATGCGCAGTTAAGCCCTTAGGCATCTCTAATTTCGGCCCATACTAAAGATGGCCACTGCGGCAGCGCATGCGTATTCCATTCACTAGGGCCTGCCGGAAAGCAGTACTTTGACTCTGCAAACCAACACAGGGACCAACTGAGCCAGTCTCATGCATTCTCTGTTTATTAGTGTTTAAGACTCATGCAGCATTCAGCATACAAAAAGGGAGACTCAGTTTTTATTTTAAAGGAATTTTAGTCCCCCCCCAACTTTTTCTTTTTTAAAAGAAAGGAAACAAACAAACAAAAAAAAAAAAAACCCCCGCCAACTCTGAAATGCACCGCAGCTGGCTCTCTGCCTCCTCAGAGGGCTGTCGCGTGCAACTAACCTCCCTCATCCTCTTAGAGAACAATTACAGAGTTCCCCCACCCTTCCCTTGCTCCCTGCAGCTGGGAACTTTGGTCCTTTTAAATTATTTTTTTTTTTTTAAATTCTACTGTTTACAAAGCACATAAACGGACCTTCAAACAAGATACTCTGAGGTTAAAAAGCCCAAATGGGCAGGTATATTCGGGCTGACTCTTCAGCCACAGCTGTACCCCTTCCTCTCCTGGATGTTCAGAATGAGGACTTCCACTCTTGTGCAAGTCCCCCAGGTGAGGCCTGGCTTGCCAGCTTTGCAACCCAATAGGCACCTTAGGGGTTGGAGTAGGGGTATGGTCTGGGCCTGGGTGGGCCCCAGTAGAGAACAGTCAGAGCCCCCAGCTAGACAGTCCTCTCCCCGCACCATCCTTGTTCCCTCAGCCTAACCTAAGTCCTGCAGTTTTTGCAGACTAAGTGTTGGCAGGAGGGTAAAGACGCTAAGGGAAAGATGAGAAGGGGTAAGGGGTCAGAGGATGTGGCAAGAGGAAAGGATGTTAAGGAAGGGAAGAAAGGGATGGGTTAGATACCAAGACAATGAAAGTTGGGAGGTCGGGTTAAATAAGGTTCAGAGGGTTCCAGAGGCAGGGAGAAGTGCAGAAAGACTGGGAGGGACACAGGGGTGCAGAGTACAATTTAGATGTTCAGGAAGGCTTCCAGAAGTGCAGAGAGGTTTTCAGAGTGCAGGATTCGGGGGGTCAAGAGGCAGTAGGGAGATGTGCAGGCAAAAGTGCAGGGAGAAAGGAAGCCTATGGCTGGCAGGGGAGCCTGGCAGGATGCAGGAGTGGGAAAGAAGCTGTAAACAAGGCCGCTCAGGCTCCCTTGGTCCCTAGGGATGGGGGCCAGGGCCATGGACTGGGATTCTCCCAGGATAGGGATGGACCCAAGACAGCTCCCAACAGGAAGAAAAGTCTTGGAATGCAGGGCAGAGCCCCTCACTTATACACTGTGGGAGAGGAGAGGGAAAGACAGACAGGGAAGGAGACAGGAAGAGACAAAGGAATAGGGAGGACAGACAGGAGAGAGCAGGGTCAGGGGTTAGTAAAGCTGCCCTTGTTAACCCTCCACTCCTCCCCTTCCTGTCCCCGACCTCCACTCACCGCCTAAGTTGATGACGCAGGAGGCAATGATGATGAGGACCCCCCCAACCAGCGCCACGATGCTTAAGAGCTTGGCTACTCGGCCCAGACGTTGAGCCCCATCCACGTCCCCCTGTTGCAGGCTGTTCCGGGACTGGGGTGAGGGTGAGGAGTTTAGAGGTATCATGGCCCATGTCAGCAGAAGCCAGCCCAGCAGGTATCAGATGAGAGTCCAGAGGAGGGAAGTCAGCCCCATTAAGAAAGGAAGAATTGGGGATGAAGGGGGAAATGGATACAGGTCAGCAAGATTATATGAAACATCTGTTTCCCTCCCACTTGAAGGGGTAGGGCAGTAGTGCCTTGGAGGGTTAGGTCCTGGGCAGAGGCAAGCAAAGGCCCAGCAATTGGAAAAGTGGGGTCCATGCAGAGAGGTGAGGGAAGGTGTTGTTAGTTATTGGGGCTCTATGCTGACACTGGCAGAAAGCTGGGAACTACAGTACGCTTGGGCCAGGGTCCCTTGGGGCTCACCATGACGGCATAAGCGAAGGCCACAATGTTGACAGGCCACATGGGGCAGAAGCAGGACAGGATGGCAAGGATGATATAGTCTCGAGGTTTCTGGGTGCCTTCACCCCCTTCCACCCCAGGACCTGCCAGCTGGGAGCTGGGATGACGGCTTAGGCTACCTCGAGGAGATCCTGGATGCCCGTGCCCACCATGAGCCCTTCCTATTCTGTCTTCTTCAACCAGCTTCTGCAGCACACGGGGGGGAGCCCCATTGGCTGGGGGTGTTTTAGTGGAGGGTGGTGAGTGAGGCTGTGGGGCTGGGCCCTCTTCCCCATCACCAGCCTGAAGGGGAACCACGGCTCCATTTTCTTGTTTTTCCCCTGTACTTTCTGTCAGGACTTCTGTGGTAGGGTCCTCTTGGGTGGGGGGCTCTGCCTGAAGGGGTGGTTTAGGAGGAGACTGGGAAGTTGGCTGAGGATCTAACTGGGTATCTAGCTGAGAAGCAGGCTCTGAGGTTGGCTCAGGAGGGGCTGCAGACTGCTGCTCAGACCCTTGCTCTGCTGTAGCTTCTCTGTTCACCTCTGGTTTGGATGCTGGTTCTTGGCATGTCTCTTTGGGGCTGGGGCTGGGGCTGGGATTAGAGTCTACTCCTGGGTTTAAGCTGAGGTCTGTGGCCTGGACTGTTTCTGGGGTTTCAACTGGGGTCTCTGTGGTTTCTGGTGCCAGCTCAGCCTTAGGCCCTGAGTCCAGAGGAGAGGGACTGCGGTGATGCCTGGGCCTGGCTGAAGGGCCTCTGGCTGGTTTGGGATCTCTGCTACAACCTGGACAGGATCTAGTCTTTCTTCAGAAGGCCTGGGACCTTCTGAGTGGGTGTTGGAACTGTCTTCTACCCCCTTCATCTCAGAGACCTCAGAGCTGCTGGCTGCCATCTTAGAGAAGAGAGATGGGAGAGGGCCCGTAGGGGAGAGAAAACGGCAGTGACAGTAGCAAATCCTGAAAGAGGAGGAGACAGGCTTGGTGAGGAGGGAAGACTGTCTCTCATCACCACAGGCCCAAGAGAGCTAGGATTCTGTTTCAAGGCTAGCCTGCACTGTCCCTAGGGAGAGGAGGAAAAGTTTGGGGTTTCCTTTGCTTTAAGGTGGGACACCCTTGGGTGAAGTGTTCTACTTAAAGTCTGCTTGGAGAGTCATAGGAAGATAAATCCTTTTCTAAACAGAAATGTTCTTGGGTCTGTTCCTAGATCCATCCAACACACCCAAGACGACCCAGACTCTCAGCTCCTAAGTCGAAGGTGCATCAAAATCTGTGCATGCACCAGACACTCCCACAGACAAATGGACAGAGGACCCCACACATTCTGTTCCCTTTGTAGCCGTCCCTCCCTTCTGGGCATCACCCGAGAAGTGCAGCAGGTTTTCCTACTGCGCATTTGAGCTCTAACACCCGTCTACCTCCTCCCAGTCCCTTCTTGGGAAGACCCAGTATCTTGTGCATACCTTCTTAGCCCGTATTTTAGGGGTTCCCTTTCAGCAGCTGAGGGGGAAGGGATCTTTTTCCTGATGGTACGACGCACCCAGCACCACCCTCTAGTTCGCTTGGCACCTGCATTCCCATGCTACCTAGCTGTCTGTCGTCCACACCTACCAGCAGTCTCAGTTCGTCCGTCTCATCCGCTGCCAGCCTCGGGACTGCTCCTGTGTCCCGCTGCCGCTGCCGCTGCCGCCGCTGCAGCAGCCGCAGACCGGGGAGGGAACAAGTCTGTGAGCAATGAAGGGAGGTGGCGGGTCTCCCCTCCTCTCTCCTCCGGGTTTGCTCTGCCCTTCTTCTCTGGTCCCCTCCCCTAAGCTCCACTGCTGCCGCGCCGCCCCCGCCCCTAGCACGCCTCCTGCTCCTCCCGGATAGCCCAAGGGAACCTCGTGCCAGGCCCTGTTACCTGGGTAACCGGCCCGGGGACCACTCGTGCCCCCTCCCTGCCCTTTCTCACGCGCACCTCCTGGTGGGGCACCCCCTTCCTAAGCCCTCGGCCCCTCCCGCCAACGGTCACCGGGGGATCCTGGCAGAGACCTAGGTTTACGAAGAGACGGACCAATGAAGATTGGGTGGAGGCATCCTGAGCAGCATAGATGGGTTAAGCAAACAGGTCTAAGTTTGGGGCGGCTGGGCTGCAGGGGAACTGCGTGGGGTTTCAAAAGGGAGCCTGCAGAACTGAAGCCTTCCCACTCCTGGAAAGCAGCAATTCGTGAGAAAAGCTTAAGGGAAGGTCTTTGTAAAGGTCTAAGCAAAGCCCAGAAAAGGGAATTCCAGCAAGCTAAGAACGGCTAGGGCAAGCAGTCTATGACCCCCCCAGTGGGACCTGAATGCAGTTTAATGAACCCCGTCAACCATGGCCCCTGGGATCTTTATGTTCAGCCTGGTTCTGGGCAGGACAGCATCAATTAGCGTAGGCATCCCAAATCTTGAGTGGGTATTCCCCGAAGACCTGGAATTTGCTCTCCACAGCTTCTGGATTCTTGAATCTACCTTAAATCTGTGTTGTACTGCACCTAGAGGCTGTACCTCAGAAGGGAGAAGCTACCACTTTGCAGGGCAAGAAAGGTTTGGGACTAAAATTAAAGCCAACAAAGAACCCCTTCTTCTCTCTAGAAGGGGTGAGGCTTGATGAAGAGAACGTAGGAACCCAGAGACAAGTTTTTATTTAAAATTTATTGTAATGGGGTCTGCGCAAAAGGAGGGAGGGGAGGGTGGGGAACATGCAAGGGACACAGGAACACGATGACATGGCCAGGGCCATAGCTTCTGTTGTGGGAAAGAGGAAGAAAAGACCAGGGCTGGAGCTGGGGTGGAAGAGGGAAGGGGGAGACACTGTGGCTGCATTCCCCCACCCCCAGGAAGCACCTCTTGTCCCTGGCTCCCCTCCTTTACCCTGGCCCCCTAAGATTCCATCTCTCTTGTTCTGCTTCTGGCCCTAGTGGCTCCTTCTGATGCTCCCTTTGGCTTTTCCCTAGACAGATACTCCAGTAGGATGCTTAGGGTTTAACCATCAACCTTACTCAAAGTATCCCTCTGCCTTCCCTGCTTCTGCCCCTCAGTATCTATCACCTTCTCACTCCTCTGGGACAGAATCTTAATTCCCCTCCCCTCTCTCCTCCCTACCCCTGGGAGAAAAAAAAAAAAAAAAAACAACAACAACAAAAAAAGAAAGCACCAACTCCCCAGGAAGGGGCAGCAGACAGTAGGGGAGGGGACAGGAGGAGAGCACAGGACCTTCTAGGGAAAGGCTCACAAATCCCTGGGAGAAAAGGCAAGGGCTTAAAGGTTGAGGGCAGTGGCTGCTGCTGTCCTCTGCCACCCCTGCTCACTGTCCAAGGGACTTCAACACAACTCAGGGGACAGGTGTTTGTAGGGTCAGCTCTGATAGGGAGAAGAAAGGAGCAGGAGAAACATTGTTAAAACCTAATGAATTCCTTCTTCCTCCTCTCTGTCTGGAGGCTCCTTGGTTGATGGAAGAGTTGTGAGGAGTTGGTGGGGAGGAGACTGTACCAAGGAGAGCTTTCCTCCACTTTTCCCTCTCCCCCATCAACTTGGAGCTCACCACGGCTGGGAGGGAAGTGGCTGAGAGCTCACTGGTACCCCCTCTGCCCCAGAAAGGGAGCCCACAGCTGTGGGAGGGGCTGCCACCACTGCTGCTGCTGCCGCTGCTGCCGCCGCTGCCGCTGCCGCCATTGGACAAACCTCACCAGTACCTATAGTAAGAAACACCAAGGATCACAGCGCAACCCTAAATGGCAAGAAACCCACCCCATACCCCAGACTTTTCAACTATTTCCCTACTTCCCCTGGGACACAGCCGTTATACTTCCTATCTTGTCCCCAGAGGCCTTGGCCTACCTTCTTACCCAGAGCATGTCCATATTGCCCTCTCTGGACCCCAAGTCTCCCTAATCTGAGTGACAGATTGGCATCCCTGGCCTTCCTGAGATCCCCTATTGGGCCCTTTGAGTTCCCTTGTCCCACACATCCCATCCTGCCCCCCCCAGCCATGTCCCACACCTTGCCTGGTGGGTGCAGGGGTCCCCCTCAGCAGGTAGGCTGTGGCTGGGGGGCATCTCCCGGGATAGGAGGGGCGGCCCCCCCAAGATGGGTCTGCATGTGGCCGGCCAGCTGGGCAGGGGTCTTGCAGTGCACGCTGCACAGCTTGCACAGGATGCGGTCAGCCCGCGGGGCCTGGAGCCCATGGTCCTTCACCGCGTGGACGCGCAGGTATGCTGCTGTGGTGAAGCCTATGGGGGGGGGTTGGGATGGGGGATTGGGGTCAGCCTGGTGGAGACCCCAGAGACAGGGCTGTTCTCCTAGGCTGGGGACACCCTCCTCACATGGCACTGTCCTCCTCCCACCACATCCTTGGTAGGCTGGGGCCAACTATTCCAGTGGGACATAGCCTTTCCCTGAGCTTGGGGCCTGGTTTGAGTGGTGCCCATTTCTTAATCCTTAATATCTACAGAGATCTTCCCCCATGACAGGACACTGTTGCCTAGCTTTTTAAAGGTTGACTCTCAGTAGAGACGGCTGTGTCCCCCTCTCCAGTGCCCGGTCTCAGCTCCTTTGGTAAATAACCACATTGAAAACAGGCTGTCACTGGGTTAGGTGTGTGCCTGTCACACCCATGCTGACATACTCCACCTGCCCCAAGGGCTGGAGACAAGAACTTGTGGCTGCAAAGTTGGAACCCCGGGACAGGCTTTTTGGCTATTTCTCAAAGCAACCATGTCCCCACTTCATTCTCCCAAGCACACCCAAGAGATTCAATTTTGGGTAGATGATTTCCTGTGAGCCATGGCGCGTAATTTAGTCATGTTCAGTTGCTTTCAATGCTGTTGTGCTTGCTTCTTAAAGGGTTCTCTACACACCACGAGCTCTTGGCTGCAACACCCTTGACCCACATCAGTGAAAACACCAACAGCTCTGTGCCTACTCACCCCCACTGTATCCCTGCCCTCCTGGCATCCCCTAGCATGTACCTTTGTTGCAGAGCTCACAGACATGGTGAGGGCCCTGGCTGTGCACCTTCATGTGGTCCGAAATATAAGCCGAGCTCAGCATCTTGCCACACACATGACATGGCACCTTCTCCTCGTGTCGTACTGTGTGCGCTCGGAGTCGATCCTTCGTAGCAAAAGCTGCCTCACATTTCTGGGGGGGAGGGTGTGGGGGGTCACAGGAGAGTTAAAGCTTCGGGGAGTAGAGAGAAGGGAGCAAGATAAAGGGATCAGAGCCTTGGGGGTCTTTGATCTGTAGGAAATGGGCGTGAGATGACCAGGCCTTGAAGGAAAAATGTGAAAATGGAGTGAAGAGGCAAAAAGAGAGAGAAAAAGGGGGTCTGAGAGGCTGAACCCACACAGCTACAATGAGGATCAAAATCATGAAAACCAGGACAGGAGGAAGCGGGCTTCCTACCTCACATTTGAAGGGCCGCTCTGTTGAGTGCACTTGTCTGACGTGACTGTTGAGGTGATCCGGCCTAGGGATATGTCGAGGTGGGAGGGGGTGTGTGTTAGGGCTAAGGCTCCAAGGTGAGGTGTGCCTCAAATCTACCTAGGTTCCTCCAAAATGCCTTTCCGAAAGTCCCAGCGTTTCCCCTACAGCTTCAGTCCTCAGGCAGGAGAGCCCTCAAACCAAGATTTCTCTTCTGCCCAGAGGCTACTTTCCTTCAGCCCAAAGACCCACCTCTTCTCAAGTACCACCCCGTTCCTAGTAACCAAGAGACTGAGACTCACTTCCCTCCTCCCTGGGAGTGGTTCCTGTCCCCAGGAATGGGAGCCGCCTCCCCACCAGCCAAAGATAGGCCACCTTGCTACCCTCCCCCCACCATCGGCCTAGTGGGCAGCCGAGGCCCCTGCACACCGGGAGAAGCTCTTGCCACAGTGGGAGCAGTTGTAGGGCTTGTGCACAGCGCCGTCATGTGAGCGCACGTGGTAACTCATGCGGTCCTTGCGCTTGAAGCGCTGCTGGCACACAGGGCACTGGTAGGGCTTCTCGTCCGAATGCGACAGCTTATGTCGGTTCAGGTGGTAGACGTCTCGGAAGGCCTTGCCGCACATCTCGCAGGCGTGATTCTTCCGGATACGCTTTCCAGAGGCAGTCGTGGTCACAACGCCACCGGCCGCCACGGCAGCCGTGCCGCCACCAGCCCCGGCTTCTCCCCCACCCCCGCTGGCTCCGCTCAGCTGGGGAACGCTCAAGAGGCTCAGGGGCACCATGGTGGGCATCTTCATAGCACCCGAAGGGACCCGGCCAGCCTTGGCTCCTGTGTGGATGGCTTCGTGCCTTCGGAGGTTGTAGCCGTTCTTGAACTCCTTGGCGCACAAGGCGCAAATGTAGGGCCCCTTGCTCTTTGTCTTCTTCTCCAAGACAGATGCAACTGGGGCCACAGCGACCGTCGAGGTTGGGGCGACGACAGCGGTGGCAGCCGCTGCGGCGATAGTAGCGGCCGCGGCGGGGGGCGCGGCCTCAGCGGCTGGTGCGGATACGGCAGGGGGTGGCGGAGGAGGCGCCGGAGGCTGCTTCAGGGCCGCTGTGTCCACTGTGGAGGCGGCAGCAGGGGCCGAGGGTGCAGTAACGACTGCAGCGGCAGCAGCAGCTGCTGCTGCAGCCGCCGCGGCTGATTCCTGCGCGGCGGCGAGAACCGGGAGCAAGTCCACTTGGAGGGGCTCGGCCGCCGGGGCCTGGGGCGTGGGTGGGGGCGCTGGCGCGGCCTGCGGAGACAAGGCGCCGTGTGGGCCGCGGTCGCTGGTCGGCGCCTGCCCGCCCGGCCCGGCCCCTACTCACCTGGAATGGACTCTGGGCGCAGCCCTGGGAGGCAAAGAAGCGGGACTGGAGCTCAGCCCCGACCTGCAGGGGGTTCTGGGCGTGACCCTGAGGTGGCGGGAAGGAGTTCATGAGGCCGCCCACCCCCCGGGAGTCCAGGCCCAGCACGGGGAAGGGGGGGGCCAGCAGCGTGCAAGGGAACACGGGGAACATGGCCTCGGCCACAGTGGGGCCCCCGGAGCTCAGCGGGAGCCGGGGGCACAGGCCGCGCGGGGCCCGGGCTCGGGGCGCCGCCCCCGGCCGGCCGGGTTGGGCCGAGCCGAACGCATGGCCCGAGGGCCGCCCCGCCGCCCGCGCACCCCGGCCGGCGGGAGGGAGGGAAGGAGGGCGTCTTGTGGGGCGCGGAGCGCGGCGGCGGCGGCGACGCCCCCTGGGTGGGGGCGAGAGGCCCCGCGGGGCCGGGGGCCGAGGCCGGGGGCGGGGGCCCGGGTGGCGGCGGCGGTGGTGGCGGCAGTTGGAGCCTGGCGGGGCGGGGTGGGGGGAGCGAGGGAGCAGCTTCGGCCCCCGCCGTGCGCGCGCGCCCAGCCGGCGCCTCGGGGAGGGCGGGGGAGGGCGCGAGGGAGGGAGGGGGACAGCTGCGCGCGCACCGGGCGCGCGGAGGGGGTGTGGGACAGGAGGGAGGGCGGGCAGGAGGGGGTGTGGGAGGGGGGGCAGGGGCGGGGGTTGTTACCTGGAAGATGAAGCTGCTCCAGTTGCTGGGATCCATGGCGGAGGGAGGAGGGAGGTGGCTCGTGCTCACCCTGGGGCGGGAGGAGGCAGCGGTGGGGGAGGGGGACCAGGGAGGAGGTTCAAGGAGGGAGGGGGGAGGAGGGTGGGGGAGCGGAGCACACTACGCGCCGGAGGGCGGGCGGGGGGCGCGAGGACACACAGGAGGCTGGAGCGGGCGCGAGCGCGAGCGCGCGCGGGACCAGCGGGAGGGGGAGGTACAGGAGGGACTCAAGAGGGCGGAGGGACTGGGTAGCCACCCAGCAGCCCTAGCCGCCCCGAGCGCGAGACCCCCGAGACAGTTGCTGATTGGCTGGCGATGGTGCAGGTGGTGGGCGCGCGGGAGACTAGGCAGCTTCTCTTCCCCCACTTGAACGATTTCACCCCCCACTTCCCTCCGCCAGCGGCCGTTATTTCGCGCGCACGCGCACACAACACGGACGTCGTCGCAGAGCGGGAGAATGGGGAGCGCGCCGAGGGAGTTACAGCGGGGCGGGGTTAACTCAAAGCGCGTGCCCGCTTAACGGTCGCTTTGCTTAAGCTTTTCCTTTAGCTTTTTGATTCTTCTAGGCCACCGTCTCCTCCCCAATCCAGTGGTTTATTTACAATCTTGGCCTAGTTTGGGGGTTTCCCAAAGATGGCGCCTATATGGGTGTCCCGCAGAGCTTGATCCTGACCCCCAGGGTAGTTATGGGCTCTCACTCCAACCCTGTCATCCTCAAAAATCAGGCTCAAGCACAGAATAAAAACTGTATTTACACAACACATCTCTATACAAAGATTTTTAAAAGAAAAAGGTAGTGTCAAGAGCTGGTAGTCAGGAGGGGCCACTGTGCTGGCTGGCAGCCAAGCTCAAGAGATTCGCCTGTAAAATAGAGTAAAGTATGTTAATGTAGCAGCTGAAAGTGGGCTGGGGTGGGGCTACAAGGTGCAGGCCGGTAGAGAAAGGTTGTCTTACCTTCAGGAAAGACTCCACCTGCTTCCCAGTGATGCCTTCCACCTGTTCCAAATCTTCCACCTAGTGGGACAGCAACAATTGGAAGAAAATCTACAAAGAACCGGGACACTCAGCTGTACTTACTCGTCTTCCTAGGTTGTTACCTCATTAAAGGGGCCGTGGAGCTCCCTCCAGCCAACGATGAGCTGTGCCTTCTTCTGGCCAATGCGCTGTAGGTTTCGCAGATCCCGAGCTGAGCCTTCATTCAGCAAATCCAATAATTTTTTGCGCCCATTTGCCAATAACTCTGGGCTAATCTGTAGCTCCCAGTAGTCCTCATCCTTTTCCACAGCTTCTGACTCATGTGATGGCTCCAGCTATGAGGTATCAGAAACAGCAGTAAAGGCCAATGGATGACTGTGCTACGATCAGGTGCAGAACCCACCCTCGGCAGCTTCTTCCCTCTGGTCACTAATTTTGTTGGGCTTGTATAATTGATTACTAGCCCCTTTCTCAGTTGCTGTGAAGATTCAATGAATGAGTGTACACATCAATTCTGACTAGGAGGAAGAAATAATTCAGTGGTAGAGCACTTGCCTACCATGCTTGAGGACTGGGGTTCAATTTCCAGTACAGGGGGAAAAAGGGAAAACAAAATACACATATGGGGAAAACAGTAACCATTCATGTCCTTACAATGGGGGCAATCCTATTAATGTTATACTGTGTGAAAAAAATTAAATTATTTTTTTTTCATGCTATGTGAGAGATTCTTAAAGTGGTCCATTTTTCTAAATAGGCTCTATTATGGTTCTTAGAGGGCAGGAGCCACATTAGATTCAGTCAGTAGCCAATCCAAACACAAGGGGCATTAAGGACAGAGTGGTAGATGCTCTCTCACTATGAGACATATCCATACTTCACCCCCTACCCCTCCCCAGAATGAAAACATTCTTTAAGGCATCATATGCAAAAGGTTTCCAGCTAGAAAACTGGGTGGGGCTCACCTTCCTTTTGTGGCCTTTCTTCAGGAGATGGATCTTGTTTGAGGACTCTGCTTCCTTCTGAACTGGTAAGAGGAAATTGGAACTGGACTCAGGCATTCTTTCCTCCCTCCCTTCCTTCCTAGTAACCATTTGCTTCTCCCATTTCTGATTTCCCTAGCTCCCTCCAACCGTGAACTTTTGTTTTTTCAATATGACTTTTTTTTTTTTTTTTTTTTTTTTTTTTTGAGGCAGGACCTTGCTCTGTAACCAAGGTTAACCTAGAACTCATAGTAACCCTTCTGCCTCGATCTCCTGAGTGGCACCATATCCAACCAATACCTCACTGTCTACAACACCCTAGGACAAGGATCCAGGGCTTCTTCAGACCCAGTGGGTGAATGAGTGACATGAGAAAAGCTGTCCTTTACATCTCTTCCTGGAACTAAACTTACTCCGCTGCAGGGGCATCACTACAGCCTTTTTCAGGGGTTTTGCCACTGTGCCACTAGAAGAGGAAGAGGGCTGGACAATGGTGGGAGTGTTCTCTTTTCCCCTTGGATCCAATGTCTCCTGGGCCAGCACCTTGGCTTCCAGTTCTTTTTGCTTCATCTTAAGCCTCTGTTGGAAAGAATCATGGGGAGACATAATTTAACTCTAGCCCCAAAGCAGTGGATTAGGAAGGTGAGCAGGTAGAGCTCTGAGGTCCAAGAAGACAGGTAGAACCAGTAGAATGAGACAGAATTCAAAGTAACTAAAGGAGTTCTAGTAATCAGAGGGGTACCTAGAAGTCTTTAAGCAAGGTATTCAATGTGAGTTTTTTTGTTTTGGCTTTTCAAGACAATCTATAAAACCCTAGCTTTCCTGGACCTCACTCTGTAGATCAGGCTGGCCTCAAACTCAGAGATCTACCTGCCTCTGCCTTCAGAGTGCTGGAATTAAAGGTGTGAACCACTACCTCTCTGAATGTGAGGTTTTATGAAAAACATCTTTTAAAAGACTTGTTTATGTACATAGCATTATGCATGCAGTCCAGAAAAGGCACCAGATCTCATTATAGAGATTATGAGCCATTATGTGGTTGCTAGGAATTATACTTCGGACCTCTGGAAGAACAACCAGTGCTCTTAACCTCTGAACCTTCTCTCCAGCCATATATATATATGATCTCATAATGTAGAGCCACACAGCTGGCCTAGAAGTTAGTATGTAGATTAGGCCAACCTTGAATTCACACAAAAAGAACTGCCTGCCTACACATTTTATTTTTATGTGTGGGTGTTTTGCCTGCATGTATGTCTGTGTGCTATGTCCCCGGTGCCCTTTTAGGTCAGAAGACAGTGTTGGGTCCCCTGGAAATAGTAACTGCCATATAGTTGCTAGAAATTGAGTCATCGTTCATAACTGCTGAGTCATGTCTCTAGCCTCAGGTAATATATTTACTCTTTTGTGTATGTATTCATGTCTGTGTATGTACCTGAAGACCTCAGAGAGATGTTGGCTCTCTGAAGCTGGATGTTGCCTGATGTGGGTGCTAGCAATTGAATTAGGGTCCTCTGCCAGAATATGTGCTCTTAACCACTAAGCCATTTTTCTACCCTCAGATAATGTATTTTTAACTTGGATTTCTTCCCTGTTCTCTGATCTCAGTTGTTTCTTAGGCTTCAGTCATGTCAAGTGTATTCAAGCAGGGGCTAGAGAGATAGATGGGTCAGTATTTAAATACAATGTCTGTTCTTCCAAAGAACCCAAGTTTGGTCCCACCAATAAGGCAGCTTATAACTATCTCTTAACTCCAGACCCAAGGTATCTGACACCCTCTTCTGATCTCCTTGTTCAGTCATAAAGTCATCTTAAACACCAAACAAAATATATTCAAGCAGAAGACAGAAAATGTACCCTTCCTTAGGAATGCTTCTTAAAGCTGGTTGGATTATTTAGCCATCTTCCCCAACATTTACCTCAATCTCCAAGTTCTTTTCCTCCACTGTCTTAATGAGTACCATCCGCTCTCGTTTTGGGGTATTCAGTAGAGGGGTCCCTTGGCTCCCCTGAGAACCCAACAAACGTTCCATACTCAGGAGGTTCTCCAATGTGGCTGGATCCATATTGCTTAGCTTCTGTAAGAGGCTGAGTTGAAAAAAAGGTTACCTTCTCTCTCATCAACTCCAGCCGCAGGAACTGCCCTTGTCATACCTTAACTTGGTGTATCAGTTTCAGGATTCTGATGGGAACTCTTTAAATAGTTATCTAGTCTCTGACTATAGTGTCTTTACCAGACTATCAGATAAAAAGTTGTTAATATGCACTGGATGCCACCCATTAGGTGGCACCTACAATACTGCCCTGTTCAGGACGTACCTGTGCTAAGGGGGAAAAGGAGAGAGGGTGCTGGGGCAATAACTCAGAAGTTAAAGCACTTGCCATGCAAACAAGGGGCTTGGAAGTTGGACCCCACAATAAATGCCAAGTGAGTGTGGCAGCCTGCCTATTATTCCAGCCTCAGAGGGAGACATAGAATGCTCTAAGCAAGCAAGCAGGCTAGGGATACTAGCCACAACTGGGAGTTCTGGGTTTCATTGAGACCTCATCTCAGTAAATAAGGAACAAAAGTAACTGAGGCAGATTCTCAGCTTCAACCTCAAGCATCCATATGCACATGCACACAAACACATGCATACCACGAACACACAAAGAATAGGATAAGGTAAGAACTGAGGGCTTGAACATTTGGATAGCAGGCAGGGAAAGCTTCAGAGAAGGTCCTCATGAACAGAAAAGCTACTAAAGACCTAAAATGAGAAGCTGCCTTGATCCAGTGGGCTGTATAGAGTCCTGGCTACATGAGCAGAGGAATTCCCATCAGTCATACATCATTCTGCCTGGAACCTTCACCCTCCCCTATGATGAAAATTGTTGTTTCAAAGCGAAAATGTCACTTTTCCAATAACACCCAGTGAGATCTGTGCTACACTGAACTAGCTCCTCAAAGACACAGGCTATGCCCTGCTTTTTATGCTCAAGCCTTAGGAGAGCAGCATAAGAAAGTATAGGACAAACAATAGAAATAACTTTTTCTAGCTTTCACAGAACAAGCCATTTGTTTTTTAGGAGTAGGGCAGGGGGCAGCTTAGAGACAGGGTTTCTCTGTGTTTCTGGCTGTTCTAGAACTTGCTTTGTAGACCAGGCTGACCTCAAACTCAGAGATCCATCTGCCTCTGCCTTCCTAGTGCTGGATTAAAGATGTGTACCACCACTGCAGGGCATATTTTTTGCATGAGCTTCCTGGCTTTAAAAACGTAGGTTCTCCATTTCCTAAAAGTAAATCCTCAAGGTCAGGGTCTAAGCTTGATATGCCCCATCTAAGTTTGCCTTTGTCTAGAGTGCAAATTTGGTTGGCCCTTTAATGAATTTAGAATGAATGCCTTTGTGCTCAAGGATTTGACAGGCTAAACCCACTGTTACCGAGCTATTCCAAATTCTGTAGGGAAGGCCTGACTCCCACCTTAGTTTCTGGGAGGCAGATGCTGGGGCTGCTGTAGACTCAGGGCTCCTAGTTGATTCTTCTTCAGGGCTTTTGGCTTTTTTTGCCTCTGATGGACCTAGCAGTTCTTTCTGAGACAGCTTAACAGGTGCCAAGGCTGAGAAGATTAGAGAGGTATAAAGGAAAACCAGAGTGGTCAGCTTCAGTGCTAGTGCTTGGTGGTTTTGGCAAACTCCCCAATTGTCCTGGCCATTCCACCTGTCTTCCCTAGTCCTCACCATGAGGCTGTAGACTCTCATTGGTGAAAGGCCGGTTAATCACCTCCTTGGTTCTAGCAGTGAAGTTCAATGCTGAGATTGTATCCAGGTAAAAACGTCTTTCAGGAGCAATGTTGGCAATGAGGATGCTATGAGCTGAGCCTCCTAGAGAGTCCTGAGGAGTGAGAATTGGAGCATGGGTCAGAATCCCATTCCTTGACAACAGTGCCCCCTACCCTAACCAGCAGGCCTAAGAGCGTCCTTCTGTCCCTTTTGACCTAACATGGGTGGATATGACCTGCAACAGACGAGTGAGCTTGCTGTCCCGGTATGGTATACGAGGGAGGCCCTGGTTTAATGCATCCACCACTTTGCCCAACACAAAGAGGGAGGTGTTGATGGCTCCACTCTCTTTGAGTCGAATGCCCTGGTTGCCTGTGCGACGGTTGTCCTCTGAACCAGCCAAATCAATAAGGTAGAGTTTCCCTTCCCGTTGGCGAAATGGAGTCAAACGTTCACGCTGATCTACCTGAGGGAAGAGCAAGAGACCCAGACTCAGTCCACATTTCAGGGGTTTTCCAGGCTTTTCTGTCAGCGGGCCTTACCTTGACCAAGAGCACTGCATGACTACGGGAAGAGCGCTGGTTAAGCCGGGTAGCTCCTACAACTCGATTTCTACTAGCTGGAAGAAAGTGCTGCTCGAAGTCAGAGAAGCTAGTGATGGGCTTCTGTGTGAGGCCTGGAATCAAGATGTTCCCTCGACAGTCTTCTCGGATCACTAGGTCTCCTGATGTAGGATCCAAGAGGTCTAATACCTATTTGAGCAGAGATAATAAGCCCATTTCTGCATGACCAGAGTGCCTGTTTCATGGGAAATTAGGATTCTTTTCTCTATTGGATTGTTAGGGTTCTTCCATTTGCTACCCCAATCCTGTCTGTCTAGGCTTCACTATACCTCTTTACTAGAGAGCTTCATGTTCATTCTAGAAGGGCCCTGTCACTTTGCCTCCTCACCTTTTCCTGGTAGATCTCTAAATAGGACATAGCAACAGAAATGTCCCATGGCCGGCCCTCAGCACTCTCTTCCCTTGTTAGCTGCAGGAGGTCCATAAGAGCCCGAGGAATCACTCCAGGCTGTTCTGGGCTGCCCAGCATTGTGTGTGTCTTCCCTGGGGAAAGAGCAGAGAAAAGTAGGAAGTTTTCTCCCTCAACTTTCCTAGCTCTTCTTCATTCACAGTTCTCTTCTGGCTCTCTCACCTGCCCCAGTAGGCCCATAGGCAAGTACACTGGCATTTTGCCCTTCCAGCAAGTGCCTTAGGATGGGCTGTACTGAACCTACATAGATGTCCTGCTGAGTGCTCTTCTCTCCATAGAAGGCATCAAACCTATAGGTAGAAAAAAGGGATTAGGATGTTCTGTTGATACCCTCACCTTGATAAGGCTGGCTTTAAAGGCTCTATCCCAATTTCTTGACAAAGACCTTGAAAGTATCCCTGAAAAATCTACCATATCCAGTCACTGTATTGATGTTAAGGAAACAAATTAATCTCACACTGCAATCTGGTTGGCCAGATACCCATATTCTGCAATAATTCAGGAGACAAAGACAAGAACACATTAGAAGAAATAAATACTTCTGCTAGCAGAAGGAAGTGTTGCTAAGCAGGAGGACACAGAAACAAGACATGGTGTTTTGTGGAGGGAAGCCTAAGCTTGGGAAATAAGTGCTGAAACTGACATAAATGACCGCTTTCCGCAAGCATACAAAGCGGGACTCTTGAGAGTTGCTCTCAAACCAGCAGAGCCGTGTGGAGAAACAGGCCAGTTGAGCTGCTTGGAAGAGGCTCACTGCCTACAGTGGGCTCCAGGATTCCATCTTTGTGAGCTGTCACCCATCCCGAGTGGGCTTTGGTTATACAGCTGTCTTCGAATCATTTCTGTGCCTGTAAACCCATACTCCTGTAAGTAAGCCAGATAAAACTTAATGGTTCACCAAGTTGAATGTTGGTGGTACCCTTATCTGTGGTTTGTTCCCGCCCTGTGGTAAGTAGACATTTGTTTATATCTCCCCAGTAATATGTCACAACATGGTGTGAACAGGGCTTTTGTTTTTTTCTTGAGGTAGCACTGTATTAGGGTCAATAAAAGATTGGTTGGGGGACTCAGTACATGCTGACAAGAGAAAGCTGAAAAGGAACAGAAGCCAATTAAGAGATTAAAACTGAAGTAAACTAACTCTTTGTAAAGAAGCAGACAATAAATTGTTTAGGTTTTGTGTGACATTCCCAAATCTGCATGGTCTTCTCTGGTTGGCTGCCAGGTCTGCTTTCCTACCCTTCTCTTGTATTTTCTAGAACCTATTTGGGGCTACATTTCCCCCTTTGTCCCAGTTTGCAAGATTAATACCCAGTTTAACTTCTAGTCTTTCTCCACAGTACTCACTGCACACCATTAACATCTAAATAGCCAAAGGAAGGATTGGGAGCAAAGCTTTGACCAGCAAGGAACAGGATACTGAGAGACAGCTCTCAGAAACTCTGAAAGTAAATGCACAGGCCTAGGAGGCGGAACAGCCTGAACCTTACTGATATTTTAGTGTCTCCTGGTATTTCTTCCAGTTAGCCACTTCAAGAGAGCAGCTGTCGATCCCTCGAACACAGGGCGGCTCCTTTGCTTCTGTCTCTTCATCCATAAATGGACGCAGTCTCACAGCCACCCTCACTCGAGCTAGAGGTGGACGCCGGCCAACCCCTCCCTTGCTTAGACAGCGACCAGATCCTGGAAAAGACCAGTTCTAGGCGTTAAGATTTGGAGAAATAAAAAAACAAAAAAATTTAGAGAAACACAGAGAAATGAAAACCAACTTTGCTAGAAGGTCCAGGGGTGCCTCTTACTTAAGGAAGGTCTTTTCACCATGCTGTTGTGATGGTTTGAAGATGTTTGGCTCAGGGAGTGGTACAATTAGTAGGTGTAGCCTCGTTGGAGTAGGTGTGTCACTGTGGGTTTGAGCTTTAAGACCCTCAACCTACCTGCCTTATAACAAGAGACACCATAACCAAAGCAAGTCTTATAAAGATGACATTTAATTGGGGTTGGCTTACAGGTTCAGAGGTTTAGTCCATTATCCAGGTAGAAACATGGCAGCATCCAGGCAGGCACGGTACAGGAGCTGAGAGTTGCACCCCTTGTTCCAAAGGCAGCTAGCAGAAGACTAGCTTCCAGGGAGGTAGGATGAGGGTTGTAAAGCCCACACCCACAATGACAGACTACCTCCAAAGAGGCCACACCCACTCCAACAAGGCTATACCTACTGTATAGTGCTGTAGGTTTCTCCTAAGTTAAGCCAGTTCCTTCTTTGCTCTATAAGTAGAGTAGGTGGACACAAGACACAGAGCAGAATTCTCCAACTGTGATATATACATAACTAGCATGGAAGATGTTGTTCAAATCTGTAAATAGCATAAGTCTCTGAATCAATCTGAGCTTTCTAACAAGGTTTCGGCCAGTGCTGGGCCCCTCTGTGAACTGCTATTTACAGGAATACCTTAAAGACTAAGACTTAACTCCCCCCTCTTCCCTCCCCTAAAACTTTACAGCTGACATTGACAAAAACAAGTGAGGGCTGGAAAGACGGCTCAGTGGTTAAGAGTACTTGTTGCACTTCTTCCTCGGCGCTGCCTTCGAGGTGACTGCTATCTATTTTGTGGCATCATGGCTGCCCTCTGGTGAAGCCCAAGATCATCAAAAAGAGGACCAAGTTCATCAGGAACCAGTCAGACCAATATGTGAAAATTAAGTGCAAACCCAGAGGCATGGACAACAGGGTGAGGAGAAGATTCAAGGGCCAGATCCTGATGCCCAACACTGATTACAGGAGCAACAACAATAACAACAACAAAACACAACAAAACAAAACAAAAAACCAACCAAGCACATGTTGCCTATAGCAGCTCTGGTCCACAATATCAAGCTGGAAGTGCTGCTGATGTGTAACAGATCTTACTGTGGTGAGATTGCTCACAATGTGTCCTCTAAGAACAAAAACACCATCACAGAAAGAGCAGCACAGCTGCCCATCAGAGGCACCATCCCAACGCCAGGCTACGCAGTGAAGAAAATGAGTAGATGGCTTGTGTGCATGTGTTATGTTCAGATAAAACACTGGAACAAGAACACAACAAAAAGAGCACTTGTTGCTTGTGCAGAGCACCCAGGTCAGGTTCATGGTAACCACCTTGGAGGCCCAGCCAGGAGAACTGTCTTGAGTTTGAAGCTAACATCCTTTTCTGGTCTCTATGGGCACCCCCATACACATGTACACGTGTATACGTACACACACACAGAAACCTATAAACCAAAGGAAAACTCATGAGTTTTACTGAAATGACTTGATCATCTAGTTAAGTACTAAAGACAAACAAGACAAAGGTACAGACATGTAACTCTTATCTGACAAAATTTCTATTTTACTCCAGTAATTCAGTCATGGGGGTAAAATCCTATTTTTTATTATCAAAAACCACAAAAGATGTTCTTTAAAAACTCTATATTTTAAATTTCTTTTAAATTTATGATATATGTAGGTTTGAAAGAATGCATGCCCCACCTACGGATGTGTCGCTCAAGGCCAGAATCGAGTGTTGGATCCTCAGGAGCTAGTGGTATAGAAGATTGTGAGTAGCCCAATGTTTGTGCTGAGAACCAGCTCAGGCTCTTTGGAAAGCAGCAAGAGGTCTTATAGATGAGCCTGCCCTCCAACTCCAAGCCTCTATTTACAGTGTTAAAAAAGGTCTCCCAAGGAAGATAATAATCTACTTTATCTTGGAAAGTATCATAACAAAGTTCAAAGAGATTCAAGCCTGAATCTCTTTATTCTCAAATTATGTTTTGTTTGTTTGTTTTGTGATCATAAGGGGTCTCTATACTGCTAGAGCCAGTAGACACTCAGTCCCTCAGTCCAGATTCTATCTGACTTCCAAAAGGAATTCAAAATTCAGCACTCTTATGAAACATTGTTTCCCCGCCATCCAATTCCCTTACTGTCTTACTAGTTTTCCTGATTATTCCTTAGTTTAACAGTCTTAATTAAATGTTTTTTTTCCGATGTTCCATCCTCCATCAACTTTTGTATTATTAGCATTTTGAGTTATATAGTTCTTT
Source organism: Micromys minutus (assembly GCF_963924665.1). Classification (NCBI taxonomy): domain Eukaryota; kingdom Metazoa; phylum Chordata; class Mammalia; order Rodentia; family Muridae; genus Micromys; species Micromys minutus. Next base: position 71,581,865 of record NC_137971.1, on the reverse strand, counting down.
GTTTTGAGGCTCTCACATTCGGACTGTTCAACATATACCCACTAAACCCAGGTAGCATTCTCCTTATTCACCTCCAAGGCGTAATGAGCAAAATGTCTCTAGACGCGTGCACTTGTTCATGGGGGACAGTGCTGCCCTAGGTGAGCTAGCTCATATGCACTTCCCAGGCACAGGCACCTGCTCTCTTGGCACCAATTATATTCTGTCCTCTTTAACATGCCTTCTTCAAGCTCATGACTCCTCTCTAGCCTCTTCTTGTTCCAGAGCGGTCTCTGACTAGATCTCCCTTCCCAGCGACCCTCTAGCTTCTCTTGGATAATTCTCAGGTACCTCAAATCCCACCTGTGCCCAACTGACCTTTCCCCATCTTTCTGCAACCTCACTTTGCTGACACTCACAAATAGCTCAGACCCCCAAGTCAGAATTTTTAACCATTATTTTTTCTTTTCTTCCACACAGCCATTAATACCATTCAGCTCTTTTTAATTTAAAATGTATTTAATGTTATGCATGTCTGTGTGCCACCATGCTGGTTAGTTTTATATCAACTTGATACAAACTAGAGTCACTGGAGAGTTGGGAATCTCAGTTGAGCAAAAGCTTCCAATAGATCAAGCTGTAGGATATTTTCTTAACTAGTGATTGATGTGGGTGGTGGCATCCTTGGGTTGGAAGTCCTGGGGTCTTGTAAGAAAGCAGGCTGAGCAAACCATGATGAACAGCCAGCAAGCAGCATCCCTCCATAGCCCCAGTATCAGCACCTGAGTCCCAGTTGCAACTGCCTGTGTTCCTGCCCTGACTTCCTTGCTGGTGGATTAAAATGTGGAAGTATAAGCCACATAAACCTATCCCTCTCAACTTGCTTTTGGTGACTGTCCTTAATCACAGCAATAACAACCCTAAGAGAACCTTATGTCCCTGATGCCCATGTAAGCCAGAGAGGGTGTCAGATCCTCCAAAACTAGAGTTATGGGTTGTTGTGAGCCACCACGTGGGTGCTGGAAACCCAACTTGGATTCTCTGGATGAGCATCAGCTCCATCTCTATAGCCTTGGCTCTATCTTTTAAATACTTGATTTTGTTTTTTGAGAAAGGCTAGCCCTAAGCTCCCAATCCTGCCTTGGCCTTCTTAGTGTGAGGATCACACCAGTGGAAGGTATTAACTCTTTCCTATTTGTGCACACCCACACCTATGTGTAAATGCACGTGGGCATGGAGGCCAAAGATCAAAACCTAGTGTTCCTCAAGATGGGATGAAGCTCAGTCCTCAGGTTTCCATGGCAAGTACTTTATCAGGCGGAGCTATCCTCCCAGCCCACTTCTCTCTTCTAAAGAGAGTAATGAATCACTACATTTTTGGCCTCCTTTATAGGTAAATAACACTTGTTCTTTCTGATATTTTCAAGGTTGAGTAAAAGTCTGCCCAATCTTTGAACCCTCTTTAACTACCATTTTCACTGTCTTTTTATCTTGTGTTTTACCTGCCTGCATGGAGATCCAGTAGGCACTCAGTCCCTCAGTCTGAATCCTATCTGACTTCCTGCAGAATTAAAAATTCAACACAAAACTGTTCAATTTTGGTATGGGCACCATGTCCAAGTCTGATGAGCCTAACTTGACCCTGTTACTGAAATTACAGAGAGTTGTGAGCCACCATCAGGGTGCTGGGAACTGAACCCAGCTCCTCTGCAAGTCCAGCCCTAAATATCATTTCTCCCTTTCTCTCCCTTTCTTTTATTTATTTATTTATTTTTAAAACAGAGTTTCTCTCTGTAGCTGCCTGTTCCAAAACTCACTTTGCAGACCAGGTTGGCCTTGAACTCAGAGATCTGCCTGCCTCTGCCTCTTGAGTCCTGGGATTAAAGGTATGTACCACCAATCTACTTCCAACTATCATTTTCTTTAAAGATTTATTTATTTATTTTATTAGTACACTGTAGCTGTCTTCAGACACACAGGAAGAGGGCATCAGATCTCTTTACAGATAGATGATTGTGAGCCACCATGTGGTTGCTTGGAATTGAACTCAGGACCTCTGGGAGAGCAGTCAGTGCTCTTAACCACAGAGCCATCTCTCCAGCCCCAAGTATCAATTTCTTAAAAAGACTTCTCAAAATACCCAAAGGTTTGTTTCAGATTCTACGCTACAAGTTTATGCCTATCTACCAATGTATTTCATCATATTACATTTGTTTATGAGACTATTTGAAAATCATTGTAACCTCTAGGAAAGGGGCAATAGTAATTCACACTCAATGTTTACTACATATCAAACACACTGGGGCTCTATCTGTATTCAGGTATAATCAAGCCAAGGGCTGAGGCATTACAATGTAACTGCCTGAGTGTGAATTTAGACTCCCAATATTTACTAGTTGTGTTATCTTGAAGAAGCTATTTAGCCCATTTATGCCTGCTCCCTCTTGTCAAAAGTCCAGGGGCTGGCAAGCTTTAGAAATTAAGAGTGCCTACTATTTTTCTCTAGGTTCTGAGTTTGGTTCTCAGGGACCACATCAGGTAGCTCACAACTGCCACTAATTCCAGCTTTAAAGGACCCAACACTCTCTTCTGGCCTCTGCGGAGATCCACACATAGGTGGCACACACTGATAAAAATAAAGCTTTTTCTTAAAGACAGAGCATTAACAGTAATGACCTTAGAGCTCTGTACACGCATTAAATGGTTCATCACAAAATGCTTCTATCACTGCCTGAGAAGAGACGTTTTCCTATATGTCTGCCTCCCCCAAAGCCAAACAGTCTAGAATTCGGCCTAAAGAGGAAGGACACACAGCTGCAAATCGCCTTAGAAAAGATTTTGTATCTCCTGGCAGCCTTTTCAACATGAAAATAGCATCGAGTTACAAGGCAAGAGGGAAAGGATATTTCTTTGCCTTGGGATCTCACACGGCCGCTAACAAGCCTTCAGCAGGAGTGGGATCTCTGGACAGACAGACAGACACCTCGTCTCTTTACTGCAGTCTTTACAGACAAGACAAACTGAAGTGCGCACTTCAGCGCGCAGGCTCTAGACAGGAGCTGGAGCCTCCGCAGGGTCTCAAGTCCGTTTACACAGCCTAAGGCAGCGACTAGAGGACAGAGGCGGCGCCCACCCCGACTCCCTCCCTCGGGCGTCCCCTCGCCTTTCTGCCCCGCGCCGCCTGGATTTTCCAGAATAAGTCTTCGTGAGTCTCGCACAGCGGGGGCCCCCGCTCCCCGCCCGCGTACCTGAGGTGGCCGACGCCATCTCCCGTCGCAGCGGCCTTGTCTTGGCCCTAACGTTCATGTCCCTTACTTCTTTGGCCCACTTCCCTCTTTTGAATTGCCGGGGCCCCGCCTCCCTCTCAGATTCGACCAATCATGGCTACTACCGCCGGAAGTTTCCGTTCTAACTCGCGGTAATTCGGCCGTTTCGGGCTCGCTTCCGGTCTCGAAAGCAAAAAAAAAAAAAAAAAAAAAAAAAAAATTCCCAGGGATAGAGCCCTGGTATCTGTCCCAAGTGGTGGGTACCTGAGGGCCCTACGCTTTCAGGCTTTTGAATTTCCAAATTGGAATTGGCAAGTGCAGACTTTCACTCTACTCTTCCTTCCTAGCTACGAATCTGAAAGAACTTGATTGATTCTATGTTCAAAGTTCCCAGCTCTGAATGCAATTTTTGCCTTTTGGAGCAGACAGAATCGCCCTTTGAAGCCCTGGCTGTTCTGGTGTGACAGGGCCACGGTTCCTCTTTGAACTTGACCCTCCCCCCCCCACTTTTTTTTTTTTTTTTTACCGTGGGAAAGTTCCCAGCCCCGTTCTAGAATTTTGGGATGAAATGCCCCAAGCTAATTGCATGCTTTTGGCTTCCATTAAACTGTTTGCTTTCCTTTGCCCTGCAACTGCCAACCAGGATGAAGTTTTTCCATGCTCTTTGCCTTTAAAGGCGTCTGTAAAATGCAGTTGAGACTGCTTAGCAAGGATTTTCTTTCCAGGAATTCTCTAGCGATGTAATACAGGTTGCCAAATCGGAATTTGGTCACGATGAGTCTGTAACAACGCTGACACTCAGTATGTAAACCAGGCTGGCCTTGAACTCACAAAGATCTGTGGGCCTCTGCCCTGGGACCTGCAACAGGAATGAACTGCTCACCAGGAATGTCAACAGTGAAACAGTATCTTTATGTACTCCTGGCTGTCCCAGAACAGTGTAGACTAAACTGGACTCAAACTCACAGAGATCTGTCTTTTCTGCCTTCTGAGTGTTGGGATTAAAGACAGGAATCAAAGCTGTGTGCCACCCAGGTAAATTCAAAGATATGGATTAGCACAATTTACAGTTCTAGAATGAGACCACATTTTACACAGTCAAGAACTGATTGGTCACAGTCTGCTGGTATAAGGTTAACTTCATTGCCATGGCAATGGGAACTGGACTGTTGGTCATTGCTTCTGAATTCTTAGAAGAAAACTTTGAGTTTGATAATGTAAAAACTTTACACCACTTTGATTTTTTTTTTGTTGTTGTTGTTATTTATTTAGAGACAGGGTTTCTGTAGGTGGCTCTGGTTGTCCTGGAACTTACTATGTAGACCAGGCTAGTCTTGAATTCACAGAGACCCCCCCTGCTTCTGTCTCTAGTTCTGGGATTAAGGCATGTACCATCATACACAGCTATCATACATAAATTTTTTGTTAAAAATTTTAAAACATCTTCAAAAACAAATTTTCCAGAATTTTCAGCTTCATCTTCTATCTTCCTTTTTTTTAAAAAAAATTATTTATTTACTTATTTTATGTATGTGAGTACACTGTTGCTGTCTTCAGACACACCAGAAGAGAGCATTAGATCCCATTACAGATGGTGTGAGCTGGGATTTGAACTCAGGACCTCTGGAAGAGCAGTCAGTGCTCTTAACCGCTGAGCCCCTTCTTCTATCCTCCTGCTTCATTATGCTTATATCTTTATTGTCCCATAACTCACTTTTTTCTTCCTCAGCACTCAGCCAGATTTATTGAAGGCAAGGCACATCAATAGTACACCACACACTCCAGAACTGCTAAAGGAATAGTCCTGTTTGTGTTTGAGATACATCTTGCTCTGTGTTGATGGATGGATTGGCACTTTCTGTGTAGACCAGGCTGGCATCAAAATTGAGGTGATCCACTCATCCATGTGTTTAAGTTATAGCTATGGACCAACAGGCTCAGCGTTTTGTTTGTTGTTTGGTTTTTCAAAATAGTTTCTCTGTGTGAACCTGGCTATCCCAGAACTCTGTAGATTAGGCTGGCCTCAAAGAGATCTGTCTATCTCTGTTGGGATTAAGACAAGCACTATTGGGCTGGAGATATGGCTCAGCGGTTAAGAGCACTGACTGCTTTCCCAGAGGTCCTGAGTTCAATTCCCAGCAACCACAGCCACAGTGTACTCTACAGTGTACTCCTATACACAAAATAAATTATTCCACAGGTATGGTTTTCATAAATTAAATAAATAAATAAATAAAGGACAAGCACTATCACCCAGTCTTTTCTGGGGGGGGGGGGGGAGGCGTGTTCATGTAGTGAGAATTCTAGAATTTTTGTTCCTTAAAAAAACACAAATATTATAAGAGCGTGTTTTCATTTTAATCCCAGGCATGGGGATATGAGCTGCTTTGGACCATGGTTTTACCCTCTGCAAATAATTTCTGCGACTGTGTGACTTTTGGAATTCTGGGAACTTTTCAGAAGGTTCATAAATGTTAGGCTCTAAGAGGCAGGGGTGGTGGTTATTGGTTGTTTGGGGAGGTTGGTTGTGGTTTGTTAGTAGACATGGTCAAAGAACAAACAGGAGTAAAAAGTTAGATTTAGGGATCTTCCTAATCTTTCTTTCCCCTCTATCTTTGCCCCTCTCCTATCTAGTGTTATGAAAGGGAGGGGTAGGAGAAAGAAGAACCTACAAAGCAACAAATTCCAGCTACAGGTTCTCACTCAATACCCCAGGCTAGATTGGATTTTACTGTGTAGGTCAGACTGGCCTCACACTCTAAGCAATTCCCCTGCCTTGGCCTCCTGATGTTAGTATTACAGGTATGAGCCATTATCCATAGCAAAATAATATATTTTAAGTGTTTTCACTGCACAGAATAGTTTCACACGCTTAGATTTGCTATTTTAATCACTCCACACTGAAGCATATATTATAAAGCATTATGTTGTATTGCAAATACAATATAAAAACTTTTTGGCATTTTATTTGTTTTCTCATGGCAATATGTATTTCTGACTATCCTGGAACTCATTTCTGAAGACCAGGCTGATACTCATACTCATACTCAGAGATATCTGCTTGCCTCTGCCTCCTGAGTGCTAGGACTAAAAACCACTTTTAAAAACAAGCAAAAAATATCCCAAGGTTTTATGTAGTCTAGGCTGGTTTTGAACTCTGCAGCTGAGGATAACTCCTGAGTTCCCAGGGTCCCAAGTGCTGGGAATATAGGCATGTACTACCACAGTGGACCGGACTTGCTTTATTATGTGCACAGAGCACAAAAGCTGATTTTCAAAAAATATTTTGTTGTTGCAAGGTTATTTAAAGACTATTAGGTGAACCATTTTACTTACGAAATAGTATATTGTCATTTAAGTAATTTTTATGAAAATATTTCATTTTTATTTATGTATATGCTTCTCTGTTTGGATAGCATGCATATGAATGCAGGTACCTGCAGAAGCCAGAAGAAGGCATCAGATACCATGGAACTGGAGTTACAGGTGGTTGTGAACCTCCTGATGTGAATGCCGTGATCTGAACCAGGTCATTTGGAAGAGCACTATACGCTCTCAACTACTGAGCCATTTCTCCGGCCCCAAGTTAGCTTTTAAACAACGCATAATCAGTGTATTAAAAGCTATATGGTTCTGTCAGTACACAGTAACCCCAGAGCTGTATGAATAAAGATGTTATTTTAGGATGAAGCTTACTTATTTCATTGTTATTATATTGGAGGTGGGATGTTGGGATAAGATTTCTCTGTGTAGAACTGGCTGTCCTGAAACTCACTCTGTAGACCAGGCTGGCCTTGAACTCAGAGATCCACCTGCCTCTGCTTCCCTAGAGCTGGGATTAAAGGTGTGAGCCACCAAGCCAAGCTTGCTTATTTATATCTAAGAGATAACAATGAAAACTCCAGATAAACTTCTAATATCTGCTAAACTCTGAGTGGTACACACGCCTTCAGTCCCAGCAATTAAGAGGCAGAGGCTGGCAGATCTCTGAGTTCAAGGCCAGTCAGGTCTACAGAGTGAGTTCTAGGACAGCCAGGGGTACACAGAGAAACCATGTCTCAAAAAATTAAAATGAAAAAAAGAAAAAAAAGGAAGGAAGAAGAAATATCTCCTCTATCATATGATTTTAGAATGTTGGGATAGCAGGTATATTGAACAGCAATTTATGAATGCTTTCATTTCTAAGATCATATCATTTTCATCATGAACACAAGAATTATATAGCAGAAATAACACACACTGTAATGAATAAAATGTCTCCTTAAATGACTCTAGGTATAATTTGGCAAGAAAACCCATTGTAATTATTTTCTTTCTGTTGCTGTGATAAAAACATTCTGCCTTAATGCAGCTTAGGGGAGGAAGGGGTGATGGCTCATAACTATAATCCTAACATTAGGAGTACTGAGTGAGACCCTGTAGCTGGTATATTTTCAGCTCATAGTCCTTACGTGAGGGAAGTCAGGGCAGGAACTCAAGACAGGACCTGAAGTCCAGGGGATTCACTCACAGCCAAGGATGTGCAGCAGGAACTATGGAGGGTGCTACTGGCTAGGTGGCTCACTCTGGCTCATGTTTAACCAGTGTTCTGATACAGCATGGGAACACTTGCTAAGGGATGGTTCTGCTTTCAGTAGGCTGGGAACTTCCTTCACCAATTAACAATCCAGGGACTTCCCTATCTGCAGACACAGAATAGGCTTATTTGATCTAGGTATTTTCTCAATGGAGGTTTTCCTATCAGATGACTCTAGGCTTTTTCAAATCGACAAAGCTAAATAGGACGTCTATATTTACCTTGCTTTCAGAATTTAAGTCCTAGACAAGAGCTTTTGCTTTATTTCAGAATTAGCACTTTTAAGAAATATTGACAAAGGGCTGGAGAGATGGCTCTGCAGTTAAGAGCACTAACTGCTCTTACAGAGGTCCTGAGTTCAATTCCCAGCAACCACATGGTGGCTCACAACCATCTGTAATGGGATACAGATAAACACTCATATACATAAAATGAATAAATAAATATTTTTTAAAGGAATATTGACAGTAGGATGGGAAGACAATCTTCCCATGTCATCACACTGTTTATGCCTTTCCTCCATCACTGCTCCGTGTGTGGTCCTGAATGTTTGGTTGAAGAAGATGACCTTCATGAACAGATGAGGACCAGTCTCCAGCCAAGGGTTTAGAGAATAACTGTGCTGTCCTGCTAGAATTTCAAACAACCTCTCAAGAAATATCAACAGTAACAATACACCATCAAAATATATACATGGCAGCTATGTAATTTGTATGTTTCATGAATTTAATGAATACATTTCTCAAGTTAATATGCTGAACCGCCTCCAACTTCTAGTACCAATATTAAATAATTCTTCAAACTTATCTTGCAGCAGCAGCAGACATGGAAACAGCCCCTGTACCTTGTAGGAAGGATGTTGAAGAAGGCATCATGGAAAAATGTAGCAGTTCCTTTATATCGGTGTGATTCTAGTTCTCCATTCTGCAGCTCCATACAGGATAAGAGTGTCTCTGCACATAGCTGTGCACTTATGACCATGGAGACAAGAGTAGGTTTTCCTTTAGTGCTGGCAAGAAGCCCTTAATACTGTGTAAGTTCCAAAATAAGAGGCCTGGTGAGCATCGCTACACTGCACTGAAACATGAGACCTAATATTTATGTCAATAATACCATCTGGTTTTGCTGTTTTTAGTATACAGTTGCCTAAACCCTTCATTGCAGAATTTTTCCCAATATCAACACCTAATGGAATTCAAGCAAAAACCCAGTGAATTTTCCACACTTAAGCTCAGCAGCTCCACCAGAGCCACTGTCTTAGTTCCTGTTCTGTTGCTGTGAAGAGACACCATGACCAAGGCAGCCATAATAAGAGAAAGTATTTAACTGGAGGCTTGCTTACAGGTTCAGAGGTTAATCCATTACACCATGGCAGGAAGTATGGCAGCCTGCAGGCAGACACTAGGAACTATAGACAGGGAGAGAGGAGGGTTGGCATAGGCATTTGAAACTTCAAACCCCACCCTTAGTGATACACATTCTCTAACAAAAGGCCATATCTCTTAATCCTTTTAATCCTTTCAAATAGTGCCATACCCTCATTACTAGGTACTCCATATAGGAGCCTACGGAAGCCATTCTCATTCAAACCACCACAGCCAGGTTCATAAAAAATAAAAACAGAAACAAAACAAAACTGCTCAACTGTCTTTCTTTAACTCTATATGGTTGTGTTGTCCTTAAAAGCAAAATTTCAAGGTTGTGTTAGAAAATATCAACGTTTGCCAAGTTGCCACCTCAATAACTGAAAGACATTCTGTTCTCTGGGAAATCTGTATGCAATGGTCCCCCATGCGTTTGGGGCCAATCAGCTCCAACAGTGTGCAGCCTGCACTTCTGCACCACAGGGTCACCCTCCACCCCAGCACCACTGCCACCTTGGGCGTGGCGGCCTCAACTCTGCTAACCAGTAGGTCTTTCCTGAAGTGTGTGTCATCTAACAGCCCATTCACTTTCTTCACAGGCTACCTGTTCTCAGGTTTAAGTTGTATGATGGAGAAGATGGTGAAATGCCCGCCTGAAAACCAGGAACGAAGTGATGAGGAGCTAGACCTTGTTTATGTAGTGCTGGGGACCAAACCCAGAGCTATGTAGCCATGGCTGTCTTAGAACTCACTATGTAGATCAGGCTGACCTCAAACTCACACAGGTTTGCCCGACTCTTTCTCTCCAGTGCTGAGGTTAAAGATGTACTCTACCATAGGAAGTGTTATTTATTTTATTTAATGTGTATGAGTGTTTTGACTGTATGTCTATGTGCACACTACATTTGGACATAGGGAAATGAATCCAGGTCCTCTGCAAGAGCAACCTGCTGAACCAAACCTTTTTTTTTTTTAAGTAAATAAAACATTTCTTTAAATGTATATTTTTTACAGAAATCTCACATGTGGGGCTGAGATGGCTCGGGGTAAGAACAAAAGCAAAAGGACTGGAGTCAAATCCCCAGAACACCATAAAACCAGGCATGGCCATTCAAATGTCTAATACAGCATTGGGGAGCAGAGACGGGGATGCTGGGAGGTCTCTGGGCAGCCAGCCTTGCTAAAACCGTGAGCTTCAGGTTTAGTGAGAGACTGACAGGGGACGTAACAATGACTCTGATCACAGCTATGTAGACACACACGGGGCGGGGGGGGGGGAGAAAAAATGTCAAAAGGTGGAGAGCAACAAAAGACACTTGACCTCAACATCTGGCCTCCACACAGGTGAGCACACACACTCATCACACACACATACACACACACACTCTCTCTCTTACACATACACATATTACATGTGCATACATGCACATGCCACAGACTATATCCCTACTCAAACTGCACTATTTAAAGGAGTGAATTTTATGTTATTTAATTTATATATAAATTAAAACAATGGCATAATCTCCTCTATGCAATTGTTTTAAAAAAGAAATGTCATTTGGGGACATGGCTCAGTTGATAAAGTGTTCACCTGGTATCACAAAAATGGGGTGTGGTGGCATACTTCTGTAACCCCAGACTTCAGTAACTTTCTATTGCTACCCACTAAAACAGTTTATGTTCTAGGCCTTGGAACTGGGATCCTAATAATTATTTTCAAAGTGTTTGATATCTAGTCACTCTATCGAGTGACCTTTAATCTCCCCAACCCCTTTTATTTATGACTACCCACAATGAAGATCTCTCCTCTGTGGACCTGCCTATCTATTTATTCATGTATTTGGGTGTCTGGGTCAGGGTCTCGCTGTGTAGCCCTAGCTGGCCTGGAACTCACTATGTAGACCAGGCTAGCCTCTCAAATTCTGGATCACAGATGTGCATCACTATGTCACACTTAGAATTTCTCCTTTTATTTTTGATTTCTTTTTTGTGACAGTTTTAATAAGTTGGTGTAACTGAGCCTTACCTTAGCCTCTGAACAACTAGGAAAAATTCTCAGGGGCTATCCTTGGAAAAAGCCAGTGTAGGCAGAATATTGTCTCTTTTTGATAACGTATAAAGAAAAGCCCCACCAGGCAGTGGTGGCACACACCTTTCATCCCAGCACTTGGGAGGTAGAAGTAGGTGGATCTCTGAGTTTGAGGCCAACCTGGTCTACAGTGGGTTCCAGGATAGCCAGGGCTACCCAGAGAAGCCTTCTCTCAAAACACACAGACACACACACACACACACACATACACATGAAAAAAGAAAACCCCTTAGCACTTCTCTTTCTCATTCTCCCATTTCTTCAGTTTAATGCTCAACAATAGCCAGGCATTTAGCCAGGCGTGGTGGCACACCCTTCTAATCCCACAACTCTGGAGGCAGAGACAAGTCAATTTCTGTGAGTTTGAGGTCAGCCTGGTCTACATAGTTTCAGGGCAGCCAGGCCTGTTTCAAAAACTTTTTTTTTTAAATTTAATCTTTTGAAAATTCAGAAATAAGATTCACACAGTTCTACTAGAATCAGGATGTGGAAAAACACTATCTTCAACCATATCTGTTTATTAAGCGATTTGCATGGCTGCACGGGGCTTGTTGACAAGGGAATTCTCACACCCACCACAGTGCCCCTGCCAGAGAGGAAGGTGGGTTTCAGCAAGTGTTGCAGTGGCTAGGGTAGGTATCCCAGTGCAGGCTGATAGAATCTATGACAGAGCCAGACCTGCCACTAATGAAACGGAGGACAGTGTTGGGGTGCAAAGGAACAGCGTTGAAACTTGTGCCCGAGTCTTTTCCAAAAGGCAGGTAGCGGCCTTTGTCTGTCACGAAGATCAGCTGCTTCACGTAAGATTTATACTTGCCAGACACCTGGATCACAGATTCCCCGGGGTGCAGGAAGATCTCCTCCAGATCTCCCTGTTTGCCACCCACATAGTCACTCCACACTGTGCCATAGCGCACCTGGAGACTGCAGGCAGGGGTGAGAAAAGAAGTTACACACTGGACATGGTTATCAGAATTCAAGTCGGGGCTGCCGACATGGCTTAGCTGGTAGAGATGCTTCCTGCCAAGCCAGCCTGACAACCTAAGTTCAACCCTTAGGACCCACATGTGGAGGGAGAGAGCCCTACTTCCTGGAGTTGTCCTCTGGCCTCCACATGCACAACGAGGCATTTGAGCACCACCCCCACACATGTGCATACAAACATAACACAAATATAATTTTTAAATTTTTCTGGGGGCTGGAGAGATGGCTCAAGTGGTTAACAGCATTGACTGCATTTCCAGAGGTCCTGAGTTCAATTCCCAGCAGCCACATGATGGCTCACAACCATCTGTAATGGGATCCAGATGCTCTCTCCTGATGTGTCCGAAGACAGCTACAGTGTATTCATGTAAATATAACAAATCCTTAAGAAAATAAAATCAAGGTCCACAGCCCTCTACTCCAACATGGCATACAGGTTGTGGGCCCCAAACACGCTCGGAATAAAAATCTTCTTGCAGTTTGCATCAAAAAAAAAAAAAAAAAGAAAGAAAAGAAAATCAAGACTTCTTAGTCTGTATGCTGAGATCTGCAGACTGACACATTCCATGTGCTGTAAAGGCTGCATGAGCCCTAGGGGAGCATGCAGAGAAGCTCACTTTCATTTGGATGGCAAGCAGGCTTGTGGAATGAAAGTCAGTTTCTCAGAGGCTTAGACAACAAGAGCCTGAATTTGCCTACAATACACACTTCAAAGAGGCCTGAGGGTTTCAAACACTGGAAGTCTACCCAGGCCAGACAGGGAAGAGACAAGCCGTCTCATGTTCAGAACATGTACCAGAAGGAAATACATTTGGCTCTTCATGTGATGGAAGTTTCCAGCTACAGGGTGGGATAGGACTATTCCAGACAGACAACAAGCAAAGATAAAGGAGGCCCAACAGAAATACTGAAAATAAGTTTAGACCGAATGTGAAATCCAACCCAAGTAATGTGAGACTCCTGAGAGTTTGTAATTCCGACTTGCCGAGGTCGGGTACATAGGTGTGATTCAAGGTCAGTGAGACCTTTCCAACTTAGCAAGGTCCCAAACAGACCTCAAACCACAGAAACAGAGGCTCTTACCCTACTATGTAGTATCTGTTGACCCGAACACGGAAGGCAGTGATGGGGCCGTCCAGCTGGTTGCCAGAATGAGAGAATCGCTTTCCTCCTTTACCACCATACTCTCCACTGTAGGAGGAGGACCTTGACTGAACTAAAGGGAAAAGAAAGACCTGGAGGGACAGATGCTCGGGGGACACAGGTGTTCCCCATTACCCTCCTTCCTCCCACCACCCAAGCAAGCCAGTGTGACAATCCTGGCCAGTGGCAGTACACAGGCTGCCTTCTCATGATCCCCCTGTGACATTTCACTTACTGGAATTAGCAGACGCAGAGGCACAAAGAAGGACTAAGAGGGCGATGGCCAACATTTTGAGGCTGCAGTGGGAAGGAGAAGAAAAAGGCTCATTCCTCGATGTGACTGTAGCTACGCATCTCTCCAAATCCAAAAGATAATCCTAACTTTCCTTATCTGTCAAGCTGAGTCAAACCTTCCTCCATCCCACATGATGCACAGAGAGCTTTCTGAAGAGGGAGTAAAGGCCATCTCCAGAGTCCTGAGGCAGTGAAGTTGATGAACCAAGAATCTGAGCAAAACTCACCTGAAGTCAGCTGCTCTATGAGGTATCTGAGGCATAGTTAAGTCTCTAGCATCATTCTACTCTTAAATCAAGGCAAAGAAGATTTTAGAGGCACTTCCATGTCACCTCAGGAGCAAAGGATATGACAGAAGACACTGTACCATTGACAGGGTCTGAGCTGAACTGTTGGAGCTTAGAGAAGTTAATAAGAGGGACATGTGTGAGGTCAAGAAGACATCAGATCCCAGGCAACTTGTCTGTGTCCAAACCCTGTCTCCACAAACCAAACTGCCCATATTCATCCCCCAAGCATCTCTTAGCCAAAACCAGACATCTTTGCACTCCAAAATAGTTCACATTCAGGAGCTGATACCTAAGTCTCCCCTGCTACGGTCCAGGCATTGTCTTTTCTAGCTCATATTTGGATATCTCCCAACTCACCTTTTACCTAGCAGTTGCAGATGCAAATCTTCTAGAAATTTCCAGAGCTTTTATACCAGGTCCAAGCCCTCCCACTGTTCTTTATCATGTGAACCTCACCTGCTGAGCAAATATGGCCAACTCCTTAGGGTCAGGTATCAAACAAGTCAGGAACATCGTATCCTGCCTTTTCTGCAAGGATCACAGGTGGCAAGGTGGGGTCCACTCTAGACATAGCGCCAGATTTGGGAAGAGATCATTTGCTAAAAGTCCATCTGAAGGGTGGGGAACGCAATTACTATTTAAAGAGTGTAATTAATACAGACATGGTGGCTCATGGCTGTAATACCAACATTGAGGGGAGGCAGAAGGTCATGAGTTCAAGGCCAGTCTGGGCTATAGATGGTACCCTGTCTGAAAACCCAGACAAGCAAATGAGAATGTAATCTAAGAGGCATGGAGATCTCTAGGTATTCTTCTCCAAAAACCAGTCCTTGCCCTAGGTCAGTCCCAAGAACTGATTCCAGTTAACTGTTACCCTCTCCAGTCATTTCTGGTACAAACTTCTCCCAGAAAACAAAATCACTTTCAACTCCAAGCAGCGCCAAATATTGGCCTGATAATTTTTCTCTATTTGTTGATATTATATTTAAAAACTTCTATAGTGAACACCTGTATCACAAAATCTGTTGTGGTTGACACTTTGCTGTGCATGGGCTGTCTGACTTTCACCCCTACATTTACCCATCCTCAGGCCAGACCCTTCTCGAGTCTTTTTTCTCTGAGGAGAGCCTGAGGCTACAGGTGGGCAATCCAATGGGCACGTGGGAAGTGCAGGGACAGAGTTTATACAAGTCCTGCCCCATGAATAGTTCGGGACTTGGACCCTCAGGAGCTCCAGGTACCATGGTTATAGACCACCAGAGTGAGCGGCTCCTCTCCTTAGGTCTGAAACACTGCAGAAGCATTGCTCTAGATTTCTTCTCTCTTTAGGTCCTTCCCTTACAAGACTGATTTCCTCTAGATCTAAAGTCCCCAAAACTGACCCCTAAGTCCTAGTACTTAGACCCTGTTAGAGTCATCAGGATCTTCCTGGTAGAGAGGACAGAGCTTAGGGAGGGGCTAGAATAAGCAGTATCAGTCCTTAATTACCTGCAGTCAGGAATTCAGAGCATCCACCCCTTTCCTTGCAGGCTCACCATCTGGTGCTGAAAAACCATCCCAGATAGCTAGGGAATTCTGCCCTGGGGTGCCAGGAATAGGGCAGGGCTTCTGGTGATGGTAGATGTCAAGAATAGAGCCAGACAACCACCACTATTCTGCCTCTTCCTCCTCTCCTGTCCTCCAAGCTCAAGAGAATCACTGCTCCACTGCAAGAATTATGTGCTGTCTGCTTTCCTTCCCCAGTTCTGCCTGTGCCTTGCTGTTCCCCACATTTCCTACTCTAAGGTTCTTTGTCTGTATTCTCTCCCTTTCCCTGGATATATCCATTTGATTTTTCACTTCCTTACTCCCACATCCCTCCCAAGCCCTTCCTCTAGCCTCGTTCCTCTCCATGTCATCTAGCTCTCTCTTTGTTACTAGGGGCACATCACACGCACAGTACCAAACCCTGGGAGGATGTGCTTGTATTTCTTACACGACTTACCCAGAACCTTTGGTACAGAAGTGTACCTAATAGTTTCAATCTATTGTCCTTACTCCTCCTATGCAGAGTCAGGAGCACCCTACCTCCCCAACCTAGTCCTGAGGTTCCCTTACAGCAAGTCCTCCTTTCTTAAATCTAAGAGATCCTCTGGTGGGACATATCTCAAAGTCCCTTCCTGGTTTGTTCAGAGACCAGGAGGTCATCACAAAGCTATGGTAGGTAACCCTAGAATTCCAGTGACTGAGGCATCCAAAGTCAGTGAAAGTCAACAGGGAATTCCATGCTGCAACCTCAGCAGCTTCCATTGATCTGCTATATCTGAAATCCATGTTCCATCCAAAGCCCACTTGCCCACTAATTCTAGATGATGTGCTATAAACCTCCCTCATCTCTAGTTCTACAGGCAATGAATAGCCAACGCCTTCTAAAGCTTTCTGCTACTGCAGGGTAACTGACATTTCTCCTTTTCCTGTCCCCTTGGTAAAAAGACAAACTCAACCTATGCTGATGACTATGTTGGAGATCCCATTTGCCAGAATGGTAGCAAGAGAGCCAACAGCTTCATTCAGAAACCTTTTTTTTTTTTTTTTTTTTTTTTTTTTCCCAACTAGAGGAATTGGTCAAATTGGTGTTAGTATAAAATATGTCAAAGCTATGAAACGATGAGATAAGGGTGTGTGAGAGAGAGAGTAAGGAGGGCGTTAGGGACCAGGGAAGCAGGCTGTGGAGCTGGGGGGCCTTTCTGCTCAGATAGCTACTGGGAAGACATTAGACTAATGTGACAAGAGAAAAAAGCAGATGTTTGGGTGAACACTGAGCCATGTAGAAGCTTCAAACCTGGGTGGTGAGTGTGTGACTCCGAAGAGCAAGAGGGCGTGGGATGATGGCAGTATGCACAGAAGCCAGCAGGAGGTGCCTCAACAGCAGCTGGTGGCAGCTGGTAGCCCCTGCAGGCAGGCCTGGGATGTCAGGGTTAGGAATTTGACTGCTATACTGTGTAGAGAATTTTTTTGTTGAAGGTGTGAAGAAATGCTCTCTGGATTTTGGTAAAGTGGAGGAGGGACTGGGTAAGGTAAAGGAGGGACTGGGAGGCATAAACCTCCATTTCATGGAGTCTTTCTCCCTCCCCTCTTAAATTGCCATGGAGACCAGAGTCTGCCTAAGAGAAGCAGTCCCATCCTCTTGGTGCAGACTCAAACCCCTTGATAGGGGTCTAGCTCGCACCCTATCAAAAGTAAAAACAACAAGTTTAAAGATGTTGATGGGGTTCTCTTAACTCTCTGTCTTCTTGCCTCACTTATAATGTTTGATGATTTATTTATTTTGATGTATGCGAGTACACTATAGCTGTCTTCAGACACACCAGAAGGAGGCATCAGATCCTATTACAGTTGGTTGTGAGCCACTATGTGGTTGCTGGGAATTGAACTCAGGACCATCTAGAAGAGCAGTTAGTGCTTTTATCTGCTGAGCCATCTCTCCAGCCCCTAATGCTTGATGAAATCCTGAGCCTGGGCCTGAGCCTAGGATTGCAAACAAAGCCAATCAACATCACATCTGTACTTCTCTACATGCTCTGCTCTGTGGCCAGAACCCTTCACTTAATAAGCTCCAACTGCTTCATTATTGACTTGTCTAGAACTGATTTTCCGCAGCATAAGTCTAGGGCCTGACTGTACCTGAGTACAGGTTTTGGGGGACAAGCTCAGACTTTACAAGGAGCTTGCAATGCTGAGTTAGCTCACCACCAGTGATTTCTCTTTTATTTTTAATTTTTAAATTCTGGATTTTGAGTGTGTTGGTGGGCTTTTCTTGGCTGATGATTTTTTTTCCTTTTCTTTTTTTGATTTATTTATTTTATGTATAAATCTCATTACAGATGGTTGTGAGCCATCATGTGGTTGCTGGGAATTGAACTCAGGACCTCTGGAAGAGCAGTCAGTGCTCTTAACCACTGAGCCATCTCTCCAGCCTGGCTGATGATTACTTGGCCATTTTATTCAGATTTTTTTCTGTTTCCAGAGACTACCTGGTGTGTGAGAAGCCAACGTGTGCTGAAATGGCATTCTCTAGAAGGATTTTTCTACCTAGCCCATTCCTGTTTCACAGGAAGCAATTACAGCTGTAGAGAAGATGTGGGTCTGACAAGTGACCTATCTATACCTTAGCTGCTTTTTCTTAACTTTCAGTAGAATCAGGGATCCACTCAAGACTCTTAGTGCAGTCAACCAATTCTTAGAACATTTATTTATTTTTCTGTACATGCATGTGTGTGTGTGCGTGCGTGTGTGTGTGTGTGTGTGTGTGCGTGTGTGTGTGTGCATGTGTGCGTGTGTGTGTGTGTGCGTGTGCATGTGCGTGTGTGTGTGTGTGTGTGTGTGTGTGTGCGCGTGTACGAGGGCATATGCTTACCACAGGGCCTGTTTGGAAGTAAGAGGATAGCCTCATGTACCAGTAGTCCTCACCTTCTACCTTGTCCAGCACAGGATCTACCTTCTGCTTTCTGTAAACTAGCAGGCTCATGGGCTTCCGGGCTGGGGCTGCCAGGATAGGAGCAGGGACAGTGGCTGTCTTTCCCTTCGACCTTTCTGCAGGAGTCAGAGATTGTAGTTGGGTACCACTGTACCCAGCTTTTCCACATGGGCTCAGGGATCTGAACTTGGTCATTGGGCTGGTATGGCAGGCACTATACTCACTACTCTTACGTGGTACCCCAAAAGAATTGACCCTATTTCATAGCATATTTGGGATCTAAAACACATTTGGATAGCCAACTCTTTGACATTAATAAGAAATCCTCAACATGGCTTGAAATAATAATAATTTTTAAAAAACTCCAAAGGGTAACTTGTTCACATCTTATAAACAACAGAACCCAAAGCCAGAATGTACAAATGTCTTGCCTTTTTATTTAAACCTAAATTTCACATTGGCATCCGGAAGATGAATTTGGCACATTGCTGTCTCTTTATTCCTCCATTTAGTGTAATATCCACTTTGAGTAAATATCCTTTCACGGATGTTCAATATTGTGATTTACTTTATATTAATTTGTATATAAGTCTAGTTTACTTATATATTAATTCTTAGTTTGCCCATTTCTGTGCAAATGTTTTGCCTGCATGTATGAACATGCATGATGTGAGGACTATAGGCTCGAGGAGGTCAGAAGAGGGGTTGGATCCCTTAGAACTGCAGTTACAGATGGTTGTGAGCTGCTCTGTGGGTGCTGGGAATTGAACCTGGCTCTTCTGTAAGAGCAGCCACTACTTTGAACTGCTGAGCCATCTCTATATCCCTCATTACTTGGCTGAGGATAAGTGGTTGAGCCTAGCTTGACATACTGCCAGAGCCCCCTGACAAGTCTGGCCACAGTGATGTCTGGAGCAGAGGATGAAAGGGGCAGTGATTCAAAGGTGTTGAGTGTCCTGGGTGTTAAAGGAGGAGGGAGTAATTTGACTTACTGTCCAAGGGGATACAGTCTGTCTTAACAGGGAAAGTATGTCAGTAGGAACGCTCATATTGTGTCTACAGTCAGGAAACAGAGAGCAGTGCTTGCTGGTGCTCAATTCTCTGTCTGTCTGTCTGTCTGTCTGTCTGTCTGTCTGTCTGTCTGCCTGTCTGCCTGTCTGCCTGTCTGCCTGTCTACCTGTCTATCTATTTATCGGTCTGTGCATCCATTCATCCATCCAGCTGTCTGTCTATCCATCTACCTTGTATACGTGCACATGCCACAGCATGTAGGAATTTTCTTTTTCCTTCTGCATTGTTGGCCTCAGGGGAATCACACGGGCTATCAGAATTGGCAGTAGACACCACCTGGCCAAACCCAGCTGCTGCTCAGCTGTTTCTCCTTTTATCTGCTGCACCAGCCCATGAAATAGTGTCACTAGGATTGGGTCTTTTCACCTCAATGTAACCTAGAAACTCCCTCACAGCTGTGCCTAGGGGCTTGTGCCATGGTGACTCTAAATCTAATCAAGATTAACTCTTACAACTACCAAAATTAAAAGATACCCCAGAGCCATTTTGGGCTTGCCAAGATTCTGTTAAATATGGATTCCAAAGTATGGTCTCATAGCTAAGTCACTTTACACAGGACCATATTTTGAATCCCTACAGGAGATCTTACAACAGTAAGCTTTACCAAAGTGAAAGATTCACCGTTAGCAGCTCCAACCTGGAGAATTCCCAGTTTGGATGAACCGTTTGCCTACTGCGAAGCAGAATGACAAGATGTGGCGTTGGATGCCCTCACTCAAAAGTTCCAGGGGTACTACTCTAGCCGAAGTCTTCAGACAGCCACGGAGATGCTTGTGAGATGCAGCAACTAGAGTGCTGGCCGATCAGAGGTTCTCAACTTGAAAGCATCCCAGTGTCAAGTGATCCCAGCCTACGGGACATTGGCTATCTAAGTACAAAGCTCTCTTACTAGAATCCCCAGAGATTTCTTTTTAAATTAAGTTTACTTATGAGTGGTTGTGAGTGCTCTATGGAGGTCAGAGGACAAGCTTTGGGAGTCAGTCCTCTCCTTCCACAATGTGGGCCATAGGGATCAAATTCATGTCATTAGGTTTGGCAGCAAGAGCCTTTACCCACTGAGCCATTTGCCATCCAAGATTTACCATGTGTGATGGCAAAAGCCTGTAACCCAAATCTTAGGGGTGTGGACCCAGGAGGATCAGTTCAAAGCTACCCTAGGCTAAAGAAAAGTTTAAGGCCAGCCCAGGCAACTTAGTGAATCATGTCTCTAGGGGGGAGAAAAAGTTGGGTTGGGGCGACAGTAGTCAGTAACCTACTGGGTTTGACTCCTAAGCCTGCATCAGAAAAAGGAAGGGTGACAGATGGTTTTGCAACCCCAGACCTGGGCACAGAGACAGGGCAATCCTTGGGTTGAATAATCAGTCAGCCTAGCCTGTTTGGTGGCCTAGGCTGGCCACTAGTTTACACACACACACACACACACACACACACAGACACACACACACACACACACACACACACACACACACGCTCACACATTAAGAAAAAGGAAACAATAAAGAGAGTATGGAGACAGCGTAGTGGTAAAGAGCTTTGTCTGGTGTATGGAGGGTTTTAGGCTCAATCCAAAGCAGAGAAGATAAAAACTACAGATATCCTCTAAGCTTTCCAAACACAGAGGTCTGAGAGCACTGGCTGCCCGTCCGGAGAACCCAGGTTTGAGTCCCCAGATTCACACGGCAGCGCACAACTGTCTGTAACTGGCCTCTAAGGGCACCAGGCATGCTCGTGGTGCAGACAAATATAAGCAAAGCACTCATACACCTGAGCTAAACTAAACTAAGCAAAACTAAGCCAAGCTAAACTAGACTAAACTAGTTTGCCAGATGCTAAGCAGCTTTGCTCATACTTTCGGAAACAAATGAGAGCACAGAGCGCTGTTGAGCGGAAGTCACTCAAGTG
This sequence comes from Micromys minutus, assembly GCF_963924665.1. Classification (NCBI taxonomy): domain Eukaryota; kingdom Metazoa; phylum Chordata; class Mammalia; order Rodentia; family Muridae; genus Micromys; species Micromys minutus. The sequence continues at coordinate 71,560,451 of NC_137971.1, read as the reverse complement.
TATTCTAGCACTGTGTATTCAAGTCTGTTTGAAAAGCTGTTAGGAGCCCAGCCCGCTGTTGGTTCCAGAGCAGCAGGGCTAGATAGCCAGGCCCTGTGTCAAGACAAATAAAGCCAACCTTGAGTAAAAATCCTGTTGTCAGAGCACAGCTGGGGGAGGGGTGGGGGAGAAGCACAGCTGTAGAGTGATTTACCGACAGACACTTTTACTCAAAGCCACTAGAAAGGCAGGGTGTGGCCTTCAGGGAACAGGCTAAGGCTCTTCCAACATTTCAGCTCAGTAGGATCAACTGAGGCTGGAGAGATGGCTCAGGGTATAAAAGCTAATGTCTTCAGTCACAGTTGCTCGAGCCAAACACACACAGACACACCCCACAAATGAATGAATGAATGAATGAATGAATGAATAGGGGTTGGAGAGATGACTTTAAATGTATTTTTTTTTTGGTCTTTAATCTATTTCTATATGGAAAAAATTTATTTATTATTTTGTTTATTTATTTTCAGAAAGGGTCTTATGTATTTCAGACTGGCCTCAGATATGCTATGTATTCAAGGTGTGCAATGAGTTTCTACTGTTCTTGCCTCGACCTCCCAAGTGTACCACCACATGTACCAAGAAAATTTTATTGATGGAAAATTCTATTAAATGTGGCCTTGTAGTTTTATCTCTTTTAGAGGCTATGCCACAGGTAGCAAGAATGCATTGTGAGTGTCACTAGAATGACAAATTCTTTCATTACACAGGAAAACTGACTGCCGAATGGACCGCATTTCAGGAGGTTGCAAAGATGCGATGTTTGCCCTATGTTTAGATGCCCATGCTATGCAGAAGCAGATGATAAACACTGAAAATGGCTCCAGGAGAACACGAGATTCTGGTGCCTCAAGAAGACCAGGGAAAAGTTGTGAAAGTACTCTGTGACCCATGACACCTGGAAAGAGAGGCGTTGGCTTTTCTAGCCAGTCCCTTAGGTGAAAGGATAGACATTCACAATCAGAGAGGTTGGAAGGACTTGTCTCCTCTGTCTTCATCCTAACCCAGGGTGTGGAATCAAGATACCTTACCCTCCGCAGTTCAAAGCAGAGAGGTGGTCCCAGGAGAAAACTGGGAGTTAAGAGTTTACTCAGATGCATCCCCCAAAAGGGTACATACATATTCAACTACTTGCCACCATTTTCTCTTCTAATCTCTGACCTAATGATTGATCCAAAGACCCAAGATATAATGAAATCACAGTCTGATTAGAACAAGTACAGCGTGCATGATTTCAACCAAGAGAAAAAGTTGCCGTGAATTCTGAGATGTGAAGTCAGGCATCACTTAGAACCTTCATGTTTAAAAAAAATAAAAGAGCTTATGTGTGTGAGTGTTTTGCCTGCATGTGTGTCTGTGCACCATGTGAATGCAGTTCCCTCAGACACCAGAAGAGAGCATCATGATCCTTGGAACTGGATTACAGATGGTTTGAGCCACTGCGTGGATACCTGGTTCCTCTAGAAGAGCAGTCAGTACTTTTAACCACTGAGCCTTATCTCCAGCTTCTTTATGTTCTAATCTAATTTGTTTGTTTTGTTTTACTTTGAGATAGGATTTCACACAGCCCAGTCTGTTTTCAAACTTGTTAGGTAGCTGAGAATGATCTCGTACTCCTCCGGAGTGCTGGGATTACAGGCCTGAGCTACCACGCTGCACTCAGATTTACATCTTGGTGGTTCTTAATTTTTCTTAACCTTTCTATTTATTTATAAGTTTTCTTGCTTATTTATTTGTTTGTGTGTGCATTTATACATGGGTAGACATGCATTTGAATGCCACAATGTGAGTGTTGGTCAGAGAACAACTTGAAGGAGTCTGTTGTCTCCTTTCAATAAGTAGGGTCTGAGGATCGAACCCAGGTTGTCAGGTTTGGCTGCAGGCTCCTTGACCTGTTAAACCACTCTGCCACCCCTTTCTCTGGTGTTCTTTTAGGCACTGCTAATGGAATCATATACATTCAACAACTACATATGTGTACATTTTCCCTCGAATCTATTTTACCACCAGATTTCTCCTTGGAATTATTCTATGGACTTTGCCATATTCTCAGCAGATGACATCAATATGTCTTTACGCTTTTAAAATTGTTTACCTCAATTTCACTAAGTCTTGTTTACCCTGAGAAAATTTCCTTTTAAAATGGGCACAGGAGTATGCTAGAGACATTGGCAAAGATGACTGTTGGATTTGTATTTCTAATGTTTCTTGTTTGCCTGGTTCAAGGTCATGCCTGACTACAGCTCTAACTCATCGGTGATGAACAGTGAGAATCGTCCATACTTCAAACAGCCAAAAACCTTGAATGCTTTCCTATGGCTTATAAATGTTACTCCTAGCCATGGCAGACATATTCGACATATTCTGTGGTTAAACTCCAATAAGATGGCTCTGCTCCATGGATCTGACAGCTTTAGAGGCTAACCGTAAATATAACAAGAGATATTTTAAGGCCTGGGGTGGTTGTCTCACCCAAGTCAGATGAATCAACCGTCTCCACTTTACTGGAGAAGCAAAAGCATTCACTTAACTCATGGAAATTTGCATGATCAACAGTTAGAATGGATGCTTGCTACTAGATGGTCTTCAGCAGTGTTTGTAAAACAAACAGGTTTGGGATCACTGTTAGTTGGACCTGGAGACACTTGAGCTTGGTGGCACCACATGCCTTATGGCACCAGCTCCCGGCTGACCTTGCCACAGGATGCATGACGGTGTGTTTTAGGATGCCTGAGAGGGGCAGGATGAAAACTACCTTCCACCGCGGGGACCCTCCAGGCGGACAACCCAAGTCTGTTTTCACTGCCAGGACAGTTTAGCATTTATTGTTGTTTCTCAAATAAGCATATAGAATGCAATTTGACATATAGAGCCTTCAACTATACACAAAGGACTTCACTACTAAACTCAGAAGTAAAGTTGGCCACAGTCAGTGAGCTTACAAAACTCACTTTGGCGTTTTTTTTTTTTTTTTTTTTTGGCAGTAGCCCCAGGCTGTCTGCCTTAAGTGCATTTTTCAGCACACTTGTTGAGGTCAGAGGACAACTTTCAGGGAGTCAGTTTTGTCCTTCTACCTTGTGGGTCCTGAGCACTGGGCTCAGGCTTCCACACTTGGTGGCAAGTGCCTTACGTGTTGCGCCATCTCACTCCCCACCCACCTCCTACAACACACGCCGTAAGTTTTAGATATTAGAATCTCAGTTCTCAGTAGAAAAAAGTATATCTACTTTTTGGTGATAACCTTAGGATTACATGTAATAACCTGCTGTGTTCTTGACTGTCTGAGAATAATCTCAAGAATGGCATCTTTTCTTCCAATCTACTGAATGATGAACCTCAAGTTTCTAAGCTTGGACCCTCTTATGTCCCTCAGACCAGGCAGGGTCCCTGGATAGGCAGAGTCCAGATTTTCTGTTTGACTTGAAGAAGCCTCAAACAACTGACATCCAACCATTGTCAAACCCTGGATCAAAGTCTCAAAGAGGGGAAATGAAAGAAAGGATAATTAAGGTAACGTGGATAATTAAGGCAACACACACACAATCTAGTTTACATCTCTCGTTGTCTGAGAGTCAAGAATTAGTATGAGTACCAGTACCTGTGTCTTTCCCGAATTTATGTGTATGCAACATACGCGTGCCTGGTGCCCTTGAAGTCCAGATGAGGGCATTGTGTCATTGATACAAGCGGTTCTTAACCACTGAACCATCTCTCCAGCCCATGAGAATCGAGAATTTTGAGAAACACGGTTAAGTGTAGCTAATAATCCTTGCTCAACGTCAGAACACATCCGTGTGTCCTCTAACATACTAAGCTGCAGGACCAGGAAGGTTATCCAACCAGACAGAGTGGTCTCTGACAATCCCTTTCTAGACTCAGTTGGTAGAGTGCTTGTTTAACATGCAGACCTATCATGTGTAAAGCCATGGGTTTATTCCCTAGTGCCACAGAGTCTGGCTGTGGTGGCCCATATCTAATTCCAGCACTCAGGAGACAGAGGTAAGAGTGTACAACGTTTAAGGCCATCATCAGTGTAGTGGTTTGAATGCTTGGTCCAGGGAGTGAGTGGCACTATTGGGAGGTATGGCCTTATTGGAGGAAATGTGTCACTGTCAGCTCCCAACTGCAATTCCAGGTTTGGAGGATCTGATGCCTTCTTCTGGTCCCCATGGGCAGTCCCACATACATGTCATATATAAACTTACACACCCATAAATGAATATAGATCTTTTTAAAAAGAGGGAGGCTCTTCCCAGTCAGTGACAATCAATGGACACCTCTCAAGACAACTGACACAGTGCCACAGGACAGGGGCAAGAAAAACCCTCTCACAGGAAGCAGAAATGTAAGCTAGGACAGCAACACTAAGATCACCCTCAGGGAATACACCATGTCTGAGTTCCAGGAGGCAATAAGAACTCTGTGCCTGAGATTGCATGAAGGGGCTTCTCTTGGGGCTCTTAGTATTAAACTAGCAACTTGAGGATAATTGATATCTTCTACAAAACCTCTAATAATGACCCTGATGGAGAACTGCATGGTGCTCATGAACAGCACACAGTAAAAGTGGTGTCACAGTTTCATTCAACACTGCCCCTGGGTCACAGGAAGGGGACCAAGTTGACCTCCAAAAAGAAAGAGATTTTAAACAAAAACCAATCAAAGAAAATTCCAAAGAGATATGGTGAAAGGGTAAAGAATGCCCCAGTCACAGTCTGCAGAGGAGCAACTGCAGTGGGGCATGCTTCTGGCCTGCGCGGCCTCAAGCCTGGGCCATGCAGTAGAGCAAAAGCTATGTACCAGAGAGCAAGGAGCTGGAGTTCTGCGTGAGTGGGATCAAATCCCAGAGAGGTAGCTCATGTGATAAAGGGGGTTTCTCCTTCTGTGTAATAAAAGAGGAGGTAACAGGCAGGATGGCTCACAAATTAACACCAGCACTCAGGAGGCAGAGGCAGGTGGATCTTTGTGAGTTTGAGGCCAGCCTGGTCTACATAGGGAGTTCTAGGCCAGACCAAGACCCCATCTCAAAATAAAACATCACAAAACAAGACCCAAATAAATGTGTTGCCCAACAACGAGAGATCTGTTTCCTGTTTAGGGAAAGCCCTTTCTACCTCCCTTCTAACAGAGCAGGCTGGCAGACAGAGCATCAGGGAGCCGTGCCGAACCAACCCGACACTGCTTTCTCCAGCTGCTTTCCGATAGATGCAGGATTCTAGCAAGAAAAAGTGGCCTCACCAGGCTGAAGAGGGGCCACCCTGTCTCTTCCCCTATTCTCCACAGCTTGGCATATGGATACCTACAGGTTTTCATGTCACTCTTTGCTTATTCGAAATCTAGCGTGCTCAGCACCCTATCCCCAGCTGGCCTCACAAAGGCCTCCACTCCCCTCTTGGCCCTGTACTTCAAATACATTCCTTGGACTCTCATATTTCTCTACTATAATTATCCCACACTGTAATCTATCTGTTTACATAGAGGCCTCCTCCAGGAAACTAAACTCATTCTAGGCTGGGGCCATACTGAGTCACCTCTACATTGCCAACATAAGTCAAGGCATCACACCTGGCCCAGTGTAGCCGTGCCATAAAAGATTGTTGGGTGAATAGGCGAGGCAGTACCTTTGAGCTAACATGTACCACTGAGACTTCTGTTCAGTCATCATTCTTAGTCTTTTCCCAGGTCTGGGTCTCTTCTTCAAGAGTCTCGGAGTTATGAGTTCTCTGTATAACAAGGCTCTGGTCAAACTGTCGGGCTTGAGGTGGGGTGGGAACATCTCGTGGCCATTGTATTATCAAGAGACATGAGCTGCAGGCCTTACCCACCACAGGACCTAGTGAGTTCCAGTTTCTGATAACCAGACCAAATGTATGTTGTGTGCATGCTTGCACACATGTATGTGCTCATGTGCACACATGCACAGCATTCTGCCACTGAATCATACTCCTGTCAAACCCATAGCGTAGGCTATGAATAATTAAAAACTTCATCTAATAAGGTCTGTCAGTCACCTGGATAGGAAGATGCCCTTCAGGAAAGGGACTAGGCTAATATAAACCATCACATCTAGCAATCTTTGTTTCTCTGCTTTAGCAGAAGAGGTGGTCCGTAGTCCCCAAGCTCCCTTGCTACATGGTAATTCATGTCAAGAGTTTTTTTCTTTGTAATGTCCTTTTGGCAATGATCCACCCTCCTGTGTAGAAGGCACCCCACTATACTCTGCCACAAATGTGCTCACTGTCCTGTTATCCACTGAGCATCTCTCAGGCCCTCTGTTTGCTTTTTTATGTCCATTCATTTTGGAAAAGAATAATGACCCAAAGCTCAAGAAACCACAGCAGTCTGAACTCAAAGCTGACAGCTCTGGAAGATGGACCTGTGCAGCCAGTGTCTTCTGCTCAGGAGGTGTCACAGGTTCACAAAGGGCAGACACAAAGAGATAGCTTTTCACAGCACAGGGACCTGCTCCGGCATAGTCAGACACAGCATCGGGCTAACTGCCTATGGCCAGGGAAGGGTGCAAACAGATGCCAGAGCATAGAGAGAAAGGATATCAGCCTCATGTTAGTGGCTGTCCTATGGTCTTCTGTTTCAGCTTCATTCAATAAGTTTAACTTCCTCTTTCCAAGAGCAAGGCCTTTCTTCCCCACCACTGCCTGGGGTTCCTCCCCATCCAAGTTTCTCAGTGTAATTAACCCAGATTCTCCTATTTGACACCCCCATCCTACAGACCCGCTCACTCAGGATAGTCTATGCAGACATACCACAGTGACCATCTCAGTTGCTGGGGGGCCTCCTGGAACGTTTGCCTGCTTGCACTAAACCCAGCACTTAGCGTTCATCGGAAAATCTGCTTGGATAATACCATAGGCTGCAAACAAGGCTTTAGTGCATGGGTCTCTGTCAATAGTTGGTCACCATACTGTCTCTTCCCATTGGCCCTCTTTTCTCTGGGATCTACATGAATTTTAAAAATTGCTTCTGTGATTTCACTGGCTTTGTTCTGTTGCCTCGCCTATATCTCTCCTGACACATATGAGTCTAAATTTTCTCACTGCCAAGGGTCTCCTGGAGAGTTGGACCTTAGAGTCTCATGAGAGCAAATCAAGACAGAAAAATGTAGGCTGAAGGCCAGTTCTGTCCCTTGGGGCCGGTTATTAAAAATGTCACCTGTTTTTGTGTTAGTAAAAGAAGGGCAAAGGCTGGGTTTGCTCAATGGTGCGAGTCTACTGTGCACATGGCCCAGTTAAAGGAAGAGTTAGTTAAAGGTAGCTTTACAGGATTGAATACAATCTATAGGTGCTCCTAAAATTGTTAGGCTCATAGACTCACACTTGGTTTTGGCTGTGTGCAGTAGTGTTAGCTTCCCAGCTTCCTGCTGTGGAACTTCCAGAGACCTGTCCTCACCTGGCAGAACAGAAGGAGATGGGTCAAATGGTTCATGGCAGAGAGCGTATGAGGAAGGTGTGTCTGGAGAAGAAGGGTGCCACATCCTGGAGTGAGAGAGTAGAGTCAGAGGTGAGTCATCTATGATGGCCTCCATTTAGCTCATGAGCTCCAGGGGAAGGAGGTGTTGGCACAATGGGCCTTGGGGATTTGATGACCTGCTTAAGACAACCCTGGAGGATAATGAAACAGACACTGGGTGGTGACAGCTCTCTAGAGCTCAGCCCTGGCTTTATTCCCACGAGCCATAAGAAGACCCAGGATAGGGCTGGAGCTGTTTGCTGGGTTAGTCATTGATACAGAGATTAGGGTAAGAAAATATAGGAGTGCCTGGCCTCTCTCGTTGAAGACCCAAACCTTTCAGGTGATTGGCAGGTTAGAAGGGAATTCGCTCAGCAGAGGGGTTTTTGAAGCTGTCAGATCTGGGCTCCATTTCTGCTCTGGCACTTGCTAGCTATGTGTTTTTGGTTTTGGTTTTTGTTTTTTTAAGTCTTCTCAGGATCAGAGGGTTCAGTTATAAAACTAGGACAGTGGCAGGTGACATAGGACAAATGCTCATCCCTTCACACCCTACTTTTGTGCTTCAACGTGAGCCTGCCTTCTCTGATTCTCACCATAACATTGTGTTTTTCAGAGGATGCCAGGGCAGGGGCTCTACTGACTTCCATATACACAGGAAGAACTCGTGGTTGGCCCCATTGTCTTTTGACTGCTGACGCTAAATATCTAAAGTGCAAAGTACTTTCCATCAACATTGTGTTTGAAGGTCTTAGCTTTTTTGATGCTGCTGTCTGAACCATGAACCACAATCCATATCCCTTATATTACATTTCTGTGTCTCATCACCAGGAACATGTAGTGAGACCCGGTCACACTATCCTCAGCGGAGAAGTGAGCTGGATAAGAGCTGGATATTCACAGTGGAATTGTAAGACAGATCCAGGCACGTGCACACCTATAATCGCAGCCCTTGGGAGGTAGAGGCAGGAGAATCAGAGTTCAAAGTCATTTTCAGATGACCTCGAACTGAGTTCAAGGCTATTCTGGACTAGATCAGAGCATGTCTATAAATATACACAAAACAAACTGAACGAACAGACAGAGAAGAAATAAATGGGGAAAAAAAGAGAGATATTCAAGATTTAGCCAAGGGTGAGTCTGTGACCATCGTGGTAAGGAGCATGTCAACAGGCAGGCAGGCAGACAACAGGAAGGCAGCAGGCAGGCAGGTAGCAGGCAGACAACAGGAAGGCAGCAGGCAGGCGGCAGGCAGGCAGACAACAGGAAGGCAGACAACAGGAAGGCAGCAGGCAGGCGGCAGGCAGGCAGGCAGACAGGCAGACAACAGGAAGGCAGCAGGCAGGCAGGCAGGCAGGCAGACAACAGGAAGGCAGACAACAGGAAGGCAGCAGGCAGGCAGGCAACAGGCAGGCAGCAGGCAGGTAGGTAGGCAGGCAGGCAGGCAGGCAGCAAGCAGGCAGGCAGACAACAGGCAGGCAGGCAGGCAGGAGGCAGACAACAGGCAGGCAGCAAGCAGGCAGGCAAGCAGCAGGCAGGCAAGCAGCAGGCAGGCAAGGTACTAGAGTAGGAACTGAGAACTTACATCTGATTTACAAGTAGGAGGAAAAAACAGAGAGCTAGCTAGAATAGTGTGGGCTTTTGAAACCTCAAAGTATACCCCCAACGACATACCTCCTTCAACAAGGTCCTACTTCTTAATTCTAGCTAAACAATTTCACCAGCTAAGGTCCAAGTATTCAGATATATAGGGGCTGTTATCATTCAAACCCTCACACTAGATAAACTGGAAACACATCCACAGAGAGATATGCACATGGATTTTCATTGCAGTACTCATGAGAGCCAGGAAGTGCAATAGCACACATGTCCATCAAACAATGGCTAGATAAACAAAATGGAGTATGTCATATAATAGAATATCCTATAAAAGTAAAAGGAATAAAATGGGGCTTCAGGGATGGACCAGTGGTTAAAAGCACTCCCTGCTCTTTCAGAGGGCCTGAGTTTGGTTCCCGGTGGGACAGAGAGACACACAGAGAGAATTACAAATACGTAAGGGAATGAAATGAAAGAAGGAAGCACTCATGCCTACTACAGAATGAACCTTGAAAAGATGTTGTCCCATGAGAAAGGCCACTGCTAAAGGGTTGTGTGATTCCATTTGTACAAAATGCCCAGCATAGTCAAATCCAAAGAGGCAGAAAGTAAAGACAGATTTCCTAGGGACTCCCTACTTATGTCTAGAACTTAATGCTGGTTATATAGACCAGGCTGGTCTTGAACTCAAAGAGATAGGCCTGCCTTTCCCCTGGAGTGCTGAGATTAAAGGCGTGTGTCACCACATCCAGCTTTCATTATTCTTGCTTTCTGTTTGTTTTCTGAGACTGGGTCTCCCTATGTGGCCCTGGCTGTCCTAGAACATTCTGTGTAGACCAGGCTGGTCTCACAGGCACGGAGATCCACCTGCTATGCCTCCCAACTGCTGGGATTAAAGGTATGAGCCACCATGAATGGTATATTATTCTTTCTCACTCACTTTTCCTACCATACCCAGAGCCCTTGACACATTCAGTTAGGGTTGCCTGTGTCAGCATGGGAGGGAAGTTGAAAATTATTTACTCAAGCAATCTACTAGTGAATATCATTAAAATTACAGCTCCCCCTCCCTCAGCCACCACTAACAGGCTATAATTTCTAAGAGAGGAATGGGGCCTTGTGAACCCCACCCATCCATGATGGGATGGATGAGTCCAGCTTTGTACAGTCTTGTGTAGGTAACTGCTGCTGATCTGAGTTTAGGAGTATGACAGTTTTGTCACATCCAGAAGACAGTGCTCACAGCATGCCTTCCCACCCTAGCATCTCTTACATTTTTACCTCTCTCTGCCAAGAATCCTGAACCTCGGAGGAGGGTGTGGTTTAGGTGTCCCATTTAGCACTAAACAGTCATTTACTGTCAGGGCTTTACTTAGAAGTCTCTGCACTAACCGCCGACCACCGCAGAGAGGGGTCTTTATGGCCAAAACGGAAGGAAGCACTACACTGTATGTACAAACGTACTTATCTAGAAGACACCACATCCATTAGCTTGACAAGAGCAATAGGCTCAAATAAAGCCATCGGGCTCTCCACCAAGCTTTCCAACAGGGTTATGATACTCTTGGTTTTGCTTTTAGAGACAGACCAACCTGACTAAAAATACAAATAGGGAGGTTTGAGGTACACTTCATTGATAAGAAAAATATGCTGAATATATATATATATATATATATATATATATATATATATATATATATATATATATATATATATATATATGCACAATCAGGGGGATGCACACTCGTAATTCTAGCTCCGGGAAGGTAAAAGTAGGAGATCCTAAATTCAAGGCCAACTTGGGCAATATATTGAAATCCTATCTCAGAACACCAGCAAGACAGAAGTCAATAAAAATTAAAACAAGAAAATCTTAACCGCAGCTGCAAGTGCCTTGGGGAGATGAGAGAACCTCAGGGTCCTCAGGCACCACGCACCTGGTGTTATAAGCAGAGCTTCTCACTGACCCGAGTCTCATTGAGTAGACTGGATCAGCCGACCTGAGACCTCAGGAGTCTGCTTGTCTCTGTCCCCCATGCTGGGATTCCAAATGTATGCCACCTGAATTAAGGTCTTCATGTTTGCTTGGCAAGTGCTTTACAGACCACGCTGTCTCCTTAACCCCAAATCATCGTCCCTCTGACACAGCACCATGACTTTAGAAGTTCCCATCTAGAGGTTTCCAAGGAAACAAGGAACGGACTACACGAAGTCTGCCTTCTGTTCAATCTCTGGAATCAGACACAGAATGAGGACACTCAAGTCTTCCCAGTGCTCACTTAGGGCGCTCCTGTGAGGAAAAGCACCCAGACACCCCCATGTCCAACCAGTTGAGACTTCCCTAAGTCACTCACTCTGAGCCATGAGTCTTGGGTTCATGCCAGGCAAAGCCCTTCCTGGCGGTAGAAAGTCACAACCGTGATGTGGTTCTCATGCACAAGGCACAGGACCAGCTCCAGTTCAAATACCCTAAGGCTCTGGTCCTTCTCCAGGTAGACCTGGAGCCTGGAAGGGTCCAACTGCAAATACATTCTATCCTCCACTCCGACTCCCTGCCTGGTTTCTGGGTCCTTTCCCCACACCCAGCAAGAAGGAGTAAGCATATTCTTTTCTTCTTTTAAACATTTTTGCGTTTGTTTATTTGGTGGGTGTATTGTGTGGCACGTATATATGTGGAGGTCAGAGGACAGTCTGTTCAGAAGAGTTCTCTTCTTCCACCACGTGGGTCCCACAGATGAAGCTTAGGCTTGGTGGCAGGTGCCTTTACCGAGTGAGCCATCTCACCAGCCCCAGCATGACTTTCTTTCCTTTCTATCTCTTTCTTTCTTTTGACATTCTCACTGTGTAGCTCTGATTGGCCTAGAACTCTATGTAAACCAGACTGGCTTGAACTCAGGACATCCCCCTGCATCTGTTCCCAAGAGTTGGGATTAAAGGCATGTGCGTCACAGGTTTTTGTTGTTGTTGTTGTTTTGCATGTTTGTGCACCATTTGTGTGTTTGGTGCCCAAGGAGGCCAGAAGAGGGCATCAGATCCCTTGGAGTCACAGGCAGTTGTGAGCCACCATAGCCACATAGCCATCTCTCCAGTCCAGTCTACAGTTTCTTTAATGTTTACTTTTTTTTTTTTTAAGTGTCTTCGTGCTTTTGTGTATGCAGGCACCTCAGATACCTGTTGTGGTGAGTCTTCTGGAAGTAGCATTATAGGCAGCAGTGAGCTACCCAACATGGCTGGCTCTTCTACAAGAGCAGCAAGCGCTCTTCACTGCTGAGCCATCTGTTCAGGCCTCAAGCATGACATGTTCATTGGAGCATCCGTCTCCAACAAAAGTGGGAGAAGAGCCTTGGTGTGGTCAAATTGTCGCATGTGGTTGGAGTCTAGAGAGATGTGGTGTCCCTTTGGTCCCCTTCTGCTTTGGGAGCATCCCGTGCATGGCACTGTATGGGTCATAAGGTCAGCTGCTGGCTACTAAACCCGAGGATGGAATGACCAACCTGTGATGAGTGACGTATGGGCAGGCTGCCCCTGCACACACTCAGCTCGCTCAGTCACTCACTTCTTCCTGAGAGCCTCAGAATCCCAGAGCCCCTGTTGTCTCCTGCTGGAGCCTCTGGGCTGCAGTTTCAGCCTCCTTGAGGGCTACAGAGAACTGTGGTGGGAAGGGGTGGCCAGGCTGGGGAAGTAGGGTCCGGGCCAAAGAAAGGAAAGTTCCAGGGCTTAGTCAGCAAGCCTATTAGGCTGAAAGCAAGCAACAAATATGGCGTGCTGGGAAGGTGGTGCAGTGAATAAGAGCGCTAGCTGTGAGCATGAGGACCCGAGTTCAAATCTCCAGCACCTGTGTAAAAGCACACGCCTGTACACTCGGCATTTGGGAGATGGGCAGGAGAATGGCTGGAGGTTGTTTTGGCCACCAGCCTACTACCTGGTTCTGTGAAAGGCCCTGTCGCAAGGGAATAAAGTAGAGAGGGATAAAGCAACACACCGGACCTCCTCTGGCTTCTGTGTGTGCGCGCATTCACATCTATGTGCACACACATATAAATGAGGTATAATGATAATTTTTAAAACCCCAAGAGTGGCTTCCAACTCTCAAATTTCAGTCACTGTGCTAAGTGTCAGCTGGGCCTTCTGATTAGACAGAGTATAGTCCTGACCCGTGGCCTCCAGCTCTGTTCCCTCAGAGAGGTCGTACCAGAGGAAGCCTGCCTTCCTCCGTCTACTTCCCAAATATTCCGGGGTTTTATCCCGGGAACCTATTTAAAGGTCCACACGCAGCGCAGTGGTACATCAGAGATGTGTTGAGACCAGCAGGAACTTGGGCTGCACTGATTGCTCAGAATCTAGACCCTGACCTGCCATTGCTTTGTCACTGTCTCCCGCTGAGCACATGCACACAGCTTGTGTGTGGTTGTTCCCTGGAGTCTGGTAACTGACACATAGAAGGTGCCTTATAAATACTCTTTGGATTTATAGTTTTACTGGTGGCCAGAATTTAGATCATGTTTGACAACCTTTGTTTATCAAAGGAGGAAGTGAAAGGGTGTCCCAAAGGGGGATGTGAAAGTTAATCTAAATTGTGAACCTGGTTGAATCAGGAATTTCCTAGGATACTAGAAGAAACAGCTCTGGGTGTGTCTATTTGGTCATTTTCAGGGTCAGGGTTATGACCTACTCAGTTCCTAGATAATATGGGGCATTACTGGGAAAAAGCCAAAGCGAGGGGTTGGAGGAAGTAGGTCACAGTGGAAACGTCCTTGGGGGCTATATTTAGTTCTGGTCCCTTCCTGTATTCTCCTCTACCCCCAAAGCCTTGATGTAAACTGTTTTTACCAGTCCCAGCCCCAAACACACACCACAAGGACGATGAAGTCCTATAAAACTAAGTAAGTGTTTCCTCTTTTAAATTTCTTGAGTATTTGGTCATAAACATCAGAAAAGCCTAGAGCAGCAGGGATTTAACTAGAAGGCAGCGGGGCTTCCTCTCCAGCACAGTCATGGCTGCTCTTCATCTGCAGTTCCATTCGTCCAGTGTCACCAGGGATTCTGCCATGCTGGGCATATGAAAGCACAAATACATGTAAACACAGGGAGGTGGGAACACACTCATACACATACACAGAGGTGGGAGCACACACATACACAGAGGTGGGAACACACTCATACACATACACAGAGGTGGGAGCACTCACACACATACACAGAGGTGGGAGCACACTTATACACATACACAGAGGTGGGAGCACACTCATACACATACACAGGTGAGAACACACTCATACACATACACAGAGGTGGGAACACACTCATACACATACAGAGGTGGGAACACACTCATACACATACACAGAGGTGGGAACACACTCATACACATACAGAGGTGGGAACACACTCATACACATACAGAGGTGGGTGCACACTCGAACATACAAACGGAGGTAATTTTCTTGAAATCAATCCCAGCTGTGAAGTCATTTTGTAGGAGACCTTGGATAAGTAGATAAGCATCTCCTGACTCCGAGAAGCCTTCCTCTCGTGCCCTTTCTGTCCAATGCAGAGGGAAGTCTCTCTCTTATCCGTCTTCAGAGAAAGCACAAGTAAGAGTGGTGCAGGCATTCCAGTCTCAGGGAGAGGGCCGACAGACATGCTGGCCAACACCTGTCATCTCAGCAACAGTGTGCTGGGGAACCAGCATCTGGAGTTCAAGACCACTGTGGGCCCCACAGCAAGAACTCATTTCGAGAGAGAAGGGTGGTAAATACTGCACATCCTGCCTCCTGGTTAAGTACCTTTATACATATGTGGAAGCCAAAGAATGAACTCTGAGGTTGTCTGAACGTGAAGCCACGGTGCAAGTACTGAGGTTAAGACTGGAGGGTTGTATTAGTAACAGATTATAAACGATCCCGTGTGCCAAGGGAAGCAGTTTAACTTGATCTTGTTGGCAGCAACAAGATCTCATTTTAAAGGAAGAAGAGAATGGGATCAGAGATCTCTCTGTATTTTTAAACTTTTTATTGATTCTTTGTGAATTTCACATTATTCATCTCAATCCCATGTGTCTCCCCATCCTTTTGCAGCCCCCCTTCAGCCCTTGCAACCTCCCCCACAAAAGAAACAAAATATCTTTGTGGAAGCTGTAGTGTTTCACAGTGTGTCCCACAGTGTGCCCTTCTGCCCACATGGTGTGGTAGGAGGCCTCGGGCTTCTGCTACACTCTCAATACTGGATCCTCCCAGGATCCTCACAGGAACTCCTCTTAGATATCTGTTGTTGCCCTGTGTCATGGAGATCCTGTAGCCTTGGATCTGCAGGGCCGGCCCCTTCACATGCCCCAGCAGATCATAGATGGCGTAGATGTCAGGTGGGTCCAGTCAAAGCCCTGGATCTGGGACTAGGTAGTAGCTGAGTAGGTCAGCCTGCCAGCTCCTCAGCACCCACACACCAGGGTGGGGTCTCTAGCACTACCCTGACTATCCAGTGCCAGTCAGCAAGGGGCAGAGCCAGCTCTCCCACTCTCATGCCCTGCAGGGCAACTCTCCTTCCCGCGGAAGGTGGCAAGGGTTGGGTGTGGGACAGACAGGAGTGTGGGACAAACATCTTCCTCACCCATGCCACTGAACGGCAGCCAGCTCTCCCGCGCTCACCCACTTGGGACCAGGTCTACTGTAGCACTCACTCTCCAGTTTCTTTTCTTTCCTTCTTCTTTTTTTTTTAATTTAAGTTTTAGTTAGCTAGTTAGTTAGTTAGTTAGTTAGCTAGTTAGTTAGTTTATTTCTGTTTCTGCCTACACATGTGCCATGGCCTATGTGCAGAAGTCAGAGGACAACTTGGGGGAGTTAGTTCCCTCCTTCTACCATGTGGGGCCTGGGGGTCGAACTTGGGTGCTTTTACCCACTGATTCATCTCTTTGACCCTCAGGATCTATCTTTTTAAGAAGTTTATCCTGGAGAAGACCAAGATGGAAAAAAAAAAGGAGAGAGAAAAGGAGCCATCTCAGAAGGCTGTGGAAACAGAGACGGGAAGAGGAACACACATCCCTGGGGGTGGCTTACACATCACTATCTAGACCAAGACATTGCTAAGACAGAATGCTTGGATGTCTTACATATTTCTGTTCTGAAAACTACACAGGTCATG
Source organism: Micromys minutus (assembly GCF_963924665.1). NCBI lineage: Eukaryota > Metazoa > Chordata > Mammalia > Rodentia > Muridae > Micromys > Micromys minutus. The sequence continues at coordinate 71,544,215 of NC_137971.1, read as the reverse complement.
ATGCTGTTAATTCAAATAAACAGCAAGAACTGGCTTAGAGAAAGAAAATGTGAGTCTTTCCAGAACTTATTATGATGAAATATTATACAAAAGCAAAAAGAGCTAGATGATAAATAACAAACCTATTTTTGGATTTTTATTTGCTGTGTGTGTGTTCATGTGTGTGCATCACAGTGAACACATGGAGGCCAGAGAACAGCACCTGGGAATTGATTTTCCCTTTCTGTCATGTGACTTCTGGTTACTAGACTCAGATAGTCAGGCTTGGCAGCAAGTGCCTTTGCTTGCTGAGCCCTCTTCCTGCTTAATGACTTTGAGTTGCTTGTGGGGTGTAACCGGAAATTCTGATCTGGAATTTAGGAAAGATCTAAGATTTGCATTTACTAGCACTTACTGGCCTAAACTCAGAGCAAAAGGTGCTGTTGGTTAGAGAGGTGGGCCAGTGCTTAAGAGCACTAGCAGTTCTTGCAGAAGAGCCATTTTGGTTCCCTGTATGCACATAGTGGACCACAACCACCTACCTATATCTCCTCTTCCAGAGGATCCAGCGTCTCCTTTTGACCTTTACAGACACCAGGCATGCACTTGGTACACATACACAGGCCAAACACTCACAGCATAAAATAAAATAAATCTAAAAAAAAATTAATACAGAGCACATACCTATAATCCTAGCACTTGAAAGTTGGAAGCAGGAGGATCAAGACTTCAAGACCTGATTTAATAGGTACTTTGAGACTAGCCTGGGCTGTATTAGTGCATGTGACCACACACACACACACACACACATGCACACAGATACCAAGGGTTGTACAGGAGGACCAACAAATGGCTTTAGAACTCATGGAACGCAGCCCACTGGTTAGCACAGCCACATGGAAGAGCCTCAGTGTGGCATGGCCCCAGGACTATGTGTCCTGAGAACTTTATGCTCTTATTGAGTTCTGTCTGCTCTGCTTGCTGCTCTCACTTCCCTCCTAATCTAAGAATTATATGAAGGTTCCAAGAGGGCTTCCCTTCCCTCACCGGGCAGTAGCTCTGGCACTCACAGCACTAATGCTTGGTCTCTTCCAGACACTGCTGCTGGAGCAGATGAATGACTCAGTCACCACCCTAGAGAGGAACTTAAAGACGTAGACTGTCAGCATTGACAACCACCCTTAGAAAACATTTGGAAAAACAAAATCATTAGTGAAGCTAGGCTGGGGTGTTTTTACTACTGACTGTGATGTAGAAAATCTTAGGGACCAATCTGAAGGTCAGAAAGACACACTCTTAATAGTTACACTAGGACCCTTTGTGGTCAGGGAACAAGAACAGTGGCAGCGCTGGCTGGCGTGACTCTCACTGAGGCTGGACTGGTGAGGACTGGTTTCTTACACCCATTTTTGCCCTCATCTACCTGATATGATTTAATAAGAACTGCTGATGAGTAGATATGCATTCTGAGGATTTAAAGATGTGACTGGTTTTTATATAACAGTGTAGATTTGCATGCTTTTAAGATCCATGTAATGTTATTTCTTGTATTGGGGAACACACTTTTTCACAATCACTCACTAGAAGAAAACTAAAATGTAATCACACTATAATTTTGTACTGCTTGGAAGATCTTGCTGGAATATATACACTGTGGAAGAAAGAATAAAGTGGGGGCTTGGAATCAACTATGCCTCTCTCTCTCTCTCTCTCTCTCTCTCTCTCTCTTTCTCTCTCTCTCTCTCTGTGTGTGTGTGTGTGTGTGTGTGTGTACATGTAAAGTTTGTGTGAGAGTGTGTTTGAACTTTGTTTCATGCATCAAATCTGTATGCATGTATACGTGTAATGCTTATCTGAGTGTGTGCTGGAACTTGTTCCATCTACCAATTGTGTGCATTTATATGTATATGTGCGTGTGTGAAATGCTTGGAGCCTACTTGCGAAGCTTTGCCCTAACCATTCAAGGGCAAATGTGTGAATGTGTATATGTCTGTCTGTAGGTCTGTATGCATGTATATATGATTATTTGTATATATGTATGCATGTATGTAAATATTTGTATGCATGAAGTTATTGGAATCTGCTTTTGTTTCATTCATTCAGTGTGTGTGTGTATGTGTGTGTATATGTGTGTGTGTGTGTTTATGTGTGTATATGTGTGTGTATGTGTGTTTGTGTGTATTTTCTCTTTCCTTTTCTTTCTTGCTGGCCCTAAGGAGTTAAAAGAGTTTAGAGTGCCAGCCCCAGTACATCAAGCTTTGTTCCTGCAGAGAAAAGTCTGCTGAGTAATTTTTCTAATGGCCGGCTGCCATTGGCAGTAGCCCTTGTCAGTATCTATACTGACCCCATGAGCCACTCTCAACACCAATCCCCCCAACCCCCAGTCTACCCTCTGGTGTCAAAGGTGCTCGTGCCTGCGAGTACACACACACACACACACACACACACACACACACACACACACACACACATACACACACCACCTCAAAATCAAATTAATGAAAACCTCAGAAACCCAATTCAAACTACTTGGCACAAAGAGAAATGTGTTACTAGACACAAGAACTCAAAGACAGGATTCTATCAGGAGGACAGGAAGCACCTGGAACTCGTGTTCAGCCTCATGAACACCCTCAGAATTCTCCTCTGAACCCCATTGCTTTCTTCCTTCTCTGCCCACAAATGCAAGAGAGGGTTGCCCACAGTGGCCAGTTTTTATATTAACACATTCGGTCCCTCAGAGAGATATTTGGTCTCAGTTCTCAATCCCGTGGGAGGTCTGAGATGTAGCTCGGTGGTGGAGTGCTGGCCTAGTGTGTGCAAGGGCTCGGGTTGTGCCTCTAAGGTTAGAAGGGGAAAGCGTTGGATAAAACAGCATGGTAGCACCGAGCTGGATCCTAGTTCTCCAAAGGGAAATGCAGTAACAGCACGTCTGAAGCCAGCTGTGCTTCCTAGAGAGACAGTGATTCAAAACAAAACAAATATAAAAAAAAAAAAAAAAATGGAGAGGTGTTATCGGTCAATCAACAGTGAATTGTTCAACCAGGAGAAAAGGAACTGGAAACGGGGTGTCATGCAGTGGAATCTCACCCATTCAGGAAGATGTCTCCTCAAAAGACATGGGTCAGTCCAGTAGGGTAGACGCTGCAGTGGTGCTTCGCCTTGGCTCTACGTCAGAATCGAAAACTTACAGTGTTGTGTGGTACCCACCAGAGAAGACGTCTTGGAAACCGGGCTTAAGCCAATAGAAAGTCTTTATTGGATGACCAGTGACTACACTGGGCATCTGGGATCCCAGTGCTGTCCCAAGCCTGTCTTTTCTTTTTTTATTATTTATTTTATTTATGTGGGTACACTGTAGCTGTCTTCAGACACACCAGAAGAGGGCATCAGATCCCATTACAGATGGTTGTGAGCCACCATGTGGTTGCTGGGATTTGAACTCAGGACCTCTGGAAGAGCAGACAGTGCTCTTAACCTCTGAGCCATCTCTCCAGCCCGTTCCAAGGCTTTCTTAGGGTGAGCTTTTAAGCACAAAAACCATGTCCTAGGTTGACATAGTTCACTTAATAAGAATGTTTAGCCAGAAGCAGAGCTACAGAAGCCAAAAGGCAAGGTTAGTACATATAAAGACTTTCCCAGAACTATGGGTTTTGATGGGTTGGGCCTTTGTTTTAGCTTTGGCAGGTGGTGCTGTCTGTGTGCTGAGTTTTACAGCCTGAATGGTACGAGTCAGTTATGCTAAGGTCTGCAGCCTGTTACAGTAGCATTCTGACCTCTGAACCTCATCAAGAGTTTCTGACTGTCTTGTCTGAGATGTAACCTAAACAGTCATCTTTCACTGTGACTTTTAAGATAGGGTGTTAGGGCTGGTGACACAGCTCAGTGGGTAGGAGCTTGTTTTAGTTAGGATTTCCTTCGTTGTGATAAAACACCATGACCAAAAAGAAATCAAGGAGAAACGATTGTTTAGTTTACAACTTGTAGTCTATCATCTAGGGAAGTCAGGGAAGGAGTTCAAGGTAGGAACCTGGAGGCGGGAACTGAGGCAAAGGCCATAGACAGACTGGGTTCTTCTCATGGGTTGCTCACCCTACCTTCCTATAGCACCCATCACTACCGGCCCAGAGTGGCACTCTTACAGTAAGCTGGGTCCTCCCACTTCAAACACCAATGAGGAAAATGCACCACTGACTTCCCCACAGGCCAGTGTAGTGGTCGAACTGTCACAACTGAGGTCCTCTTTCAAATGTCTCTAGTTTGTATCAAGTTGACATAAAACCAACCAGCACAGAGTGCTTGCCTCTAAGTCTTACCAACTGAGGACCTACAGTGTAGAAGGAAACAACCAACTCCTGCAAACTATCCTCTTCTGTACACACACATACACAAATAAGAAAAAAAAAAAGAAAAGAAAAGAAAGAAAAAAAGAAAGACACAGGGTCTAGCTGTATAGCCCAGTCAGGCCTGAAGCTTATGATCCTTCTGCCTCAGCCTCCCAAGTGCTGGGACTACAGGTATTTGTCACCATATCCAGCTCTGAACTACATTTTAAAAAACAATTGTCTTCTTTATTTTTATTTTATGTATATGAGTATTTTGCCAGAATCTATATCAGTAGACTGTGTGTGTGTGTGTGTGTGTGTGTGTACATGGAATCCGTGGTTCATATGATAATGCTTCTTTCTTTTTCTTTTTAAAAAAGAATCAGTAAAAACTGCTAAACTTTTTTTTTTTTTACTTTTTAACTTAAGCAATAAAAATAAGAATCAAAATAAGCAGCTTGAGTCAACAGGAAAACCACATCTGATCTTCCTCTTCCAGAAGTGTGTCTTTATCTTATGATAAAATAATAATTAAAAGACAGGGTGGGGACTGGAGAGATGGTTCAGTGGTTAGAGCACTGGCTGCTCTTCCAGAGGTCCTGAGTTCAATTCCCAGCAACCACATGGGGGCTCACAACCATCTGTAACGAGATCCAATGCCCTCTTCTGGTGTGTCTGAAGACAGCTACAGTACCGTTATATATAATAAACAAGAAAATCTCTTAAAAAAACCAAAAAACAAAAAACAAAAATCTTCAGGTTTTATTTTTGTATTGATTTAGATTTTTGTCTGTTCATTTTTGGATCATGGTCTTGCTCTATAGCCCTGGCTGCCAACCCTTTCTCTTGTCTCCTGAGGACTGGGGTCATAGCTGTGGGTCACTCCACTTTGTTCTCTTTTGTTTGAATTTTTTTTATTAAAAAACATCCTTTTTCTCATATTAACATATGAAGCTTACCATCTTGACCTTTTTATTTCCTATTCATTTTCTGACAGACTCTTGCTATGTAACTTTAGCGGCCCTGAAACTTGCTAGATAGACTTAGTTGGTCATAAACACTAGGTGATTTTGCCTATTTCCCAAATGTCAGAATAACTGAGGTGTGCTGCCACAAAAGCATCTTGACCAACTTCTTCTTCTTCTTCTTCTTCTTCTTCTTCTTCTTCTTCTTCTTCTTCTTCTTCTTCTTCCTCCTCCTCCTCCTCCTCCTCTTCCCCCTCCTCTCCCTCCTCCCCCTCCTCCTCTTCCTTCTCCTCTTTCTCCTTCTTTTCCTCCTTTTGTTTATTTTGTTTGAGAAAGGGTCTCTGATTATCTGTGGATGTCCTAGAACTCACTCTGTAGACCAAGCTGCCCTCACAATCAGAGGCCCCCTGCCCCTGCCTCCCAATTGCTGGGATTAAAAGCATTTTCCACTGCCATCTGGATTAATAAATAACTTTTTAATGTCAATAAAAATAGAAAAAGTTGAGTATGTCAGAGAAAAAAAAAAAACCCAAAAGATGACTAGTTGTACTGAGCAGGTGTATTGAGTAAGTATACCAAGCAGGGGTACTGAGAGGTGTACTGAGCAGGTGTACTAAGAGGCATACTGAGCAGGTGTACTGAGAGGTGTACTGAGAAGTGTACTAAGCAGGTGTACTGAGAGGTGTACTGACTGGGTGTACTGAGAGGTGTACTGAGCAGGTGTACTGAGAGGTGTACTGAGCAGGTGTACTGAGTAGGTGTACTGAGCAGGTGTACTGAGCAGGTGTACTGAGCAGATAACTTGGCAGGTGTGCTGAGCAGAAGTACTGAGCAGGTATACTGAGCAGGTGTACTGAGCAGATAACTTGGCAGGTGTGCTGAGCAGAAGTACTGAGCAGGTATACTGAGCAGGTGTACTGAGCAGATAACTTGGCAGGTGTGCTGAGCAGAAGTACTGAGCAGGTATACTGAGCAGGTGTACTGAGCAGATAACTTGGCAGGTGTGCTGAGCAGAAGTACTGAGCAGGTATACTGAGCAGGTGTACTGAGCAGATAACTTGGCAGGTGTGCTGAGCAGAAGTACTGAGCAGGTATACTGAGCAGGTGTACTGAGCAGATAACTTGGCAGGTGTGCTGAGCAGAAGTACTGAGCAGGTATACTGAGCAGGTGTACTGACACAGCTCTGTAACCCCAGCACTAGGGAGGTAGCTGGAAGACTGCCACAATTTGGAGGCCAATGTAGTCTACATAGAACATTTCAAGCTAGAAGTGATTCATAGTGAAACCCTGTCTCAAAACAGATGAAAAAGATGTATGTTGAAATGCTGGTGGTAAAGAATTGTGCTTCCCTAGCATGAGGATGACCCATTAGCAAACAAACACTCCCTCCTCCCAAAACAAGAAAGAGAAGAAAAAGGAGGGAACAAAGGCTGGGAGAAGGCTCAGAACAAAAGAGCTGTTTGACAAGCATTAGGACCTGAGTTCAGACCTTGGTGCCCACTGCAAAACCATGGGCACAGCAGCATGCTCCTGTAATCTCAGCACTGGGGAAGCAGAGAGGACTTTTGAGGATCACTAGACAACCAGTGTTGAAGAATCGGTGAGCTGCATGTTGAGATAGAGAGGGGCGGGGAGAGAGCTGTCTTTAAAAAATTAGGCGCGACTCAAGAGCTGGCACCCAGGGAAACATGGCCAAGCCTTGTGGGATTCGCTTGAGTAATGAAGACATAAACATGTGCATATCTTCAGACAAAATCTTTCCCAGGAGGCTGATGACTTCCTCTGTACTTTCTTGCCATAAAAAATCATGTCCCTGAGTCAGCTCTTGCAAGAGAATTCCCTCAATGTTGCTGACTTCTCCTCCCTCCGGGCTGCTCTGGACATCTGTATCCCAGATCCCCCACCCGAGGACGATAAAATGGAAACAGACAAGCAGGAGAGGGAAGAGGGCCCCAAGAGCAGCTTCCTCCCTGGGAACGAGAAGCTCCTGGCCCTGCTTGCTTTGGTTAAGCCAAAAGTCTGGACCCTCAAAGTGAAGTGCATTCTGGTAATCACAAGGATCCAACACCTGGTCCCCAAGATTGAGGATGGAAATGACTTTGGGGTGGCGATTCAGGAGAAGGTGTTGGAGAGAGTGAATGCTGTCAAGACCAAAGTAGGAGCTTTCCAGATGACCATTTCCAGCACGTGGGGTGCTGTAGCCAAGGCCTCCAAGGACACCCATGGGACAGGTTACCGGGACTTGGTGCATGAGCGAGATTAAGCAGCCTATGGGACACTTAGGGCAATGGTGCTGGACCTGGGGGCCTTCTATGCTGAGCTTTATCATATCTGCAGCAACCTAGAGAAAATCCTCAACCCAAAGGGTGAAGAAAAGCCATCTATGAACTGAGCTAGGGATTAGAAAGAAAATAAATTATTTATACTTAAAATAAAAATTAGATGGGAACTGAAAAGAACATCTGATGCTCTTACAGAGCACCTGGGTTCAAGTCCCAGCACTTACAAAGTGGCTCACATCTGTCTGTCAATCAACTTCCAAGAGATCTGACATCCTCTTCTGGCCTCCTTGAACACCAGGCATGAGCCAGACACCCAAACACATAAAATAAAACAATAGGGTGGAAATCAATTAAGTAGACATGACTCAGACTCACACACATGTAGACACTACATATAGAACATGTAAAGGTGGTCTAAACAATGCCGAATAACAATTATTTTCATGGTATTTACACTATGCTAAGAATCAGAAGTAATGGAGAGATGAGCCTAGGCATGGTGCCCTAGGACTGAAACCCCAGCACTCAGAAAGCTAGCGTGGGAGGATTTGGGGCTAACCTGGGCTACATCTTAAGTCCCTGCCTCAAACCAAAAAAGAAAACAATACAAAAAGCTCCTGTGCCAGTCTTTGTAATCTTCCTCTTCCCTGGGTAAGCGAACTGGAGTCTGGGCCTTGCCCGTGGGGTGAGAAGGTTAACATGCCGGGGTCTGGGCCTTGCCCGTGGGGTGAGAAGGTTAACATGCTGGGGTCTGGGCCTTGCCCGTGGGGTGAGAAGGTTAACATGCTGGAGTCTGGGCCTTGCCCGTGGGGTGAGAAGGTTGACATGCTGGGGTCTGGGCCTTGCCCGTGGGGTGAGACAGACAAGCAGAGCAGCTGCTCTTTCTGGCTCCACCTTACTCAGGAAGTGGTTCTTCACCACACTGACCACATCCCAGGTTGCCTTGGAAACACTCTATGGGGGCAGGAAAAGTTGGGGCACCGTCGCCCAGCAACAGGTGGTAGCCTCCCTTCCGCCTTCTTCTGAGGCCAGCCCTCAAGGGCCTTTCAGATAGCTGCGCGCACACACACCCTCCCGGCATGCACCGGGAAGAAGGGCTCTGAAGACGGCGAAATTAAAGATTGACCCAAGGTGACAGGTGAGGCGAGGGGTGCAGAAGCAACTGCAAATGGGGGACTGGTGGCAGAGATGTGGGCAAATACCAACGAGAGAGGCAGACAGGCCAGTGATTGGGCAGAGCTGGTTGGTGATTAGGCCACAGACCTGGCACGGCGAAAAGGGCACATCGGGGTCAATAGCTGAGCCACCTCCAAGAAGAACGGTAAGGTGGCTGGAAGAGTGGGTACATACGGAACAGAGGGGCCAGCCATGGGGTTCTCGCCCATTCCAAGTCTCCTCACTTAGGGCTGAGGCAAGACTTGAGAGCTCCAGGCCTTGATCTATCACCGGCGGTAGGGGGTGGAGGGTGAAGGGGGGCTGGGAGGGGAAGTGAGGCCTCTGAATGTGCAGGGGAGCCTCAGCCAGCTCTGGCTCGTCCTCTAGTCTCCCCTGGTTTGCTCTTGTCCTCTCTATGTCCCCTTTGCTCCTCTCTAAGTTTTGCCATTCACGCTCAATAAGCCAATGAGAAGAGCCGAATTGACAGTGGGAAGCAGGGACAGAAGATGGCCACACTCTCGAGAGAGGGGCAAAGAGATCCAGCTCCCCCTACTCCCACTCTGTCTCTGAGGTTCTGACTGAAACTACAGTTTAAATAGAAGGCCAAGGATTTGCGGTCCTAGTGATGTGCAGTCTAACCACTGTCTCTTCCTGTGAGCTAGTCGGGTTATTAAACCGTGTTGCATCTCCAGAAAACGGGATATCCTCTGAGCGGTGCCCTTTCCTTCCCCCAGTGGAGACATCCCCTGACTCGCCTATTCTGAGTATACCACTGTGTCTCCCAGATGCCTGTGACTCCCCAGCAGCCCTCGGGGCACACGGAGGGGCTCCCGGAGCCTACAGCGGAGGCGGAGATGTGGGCAGTCATCCCCTGCGGCCCTTGCATTCCCATCATGCTGGGCCTGGCCTCTCTCACTGCCTTCTTCATCATAACCACCGCTGTACTGGCCGAACGCCTGTTCCGCCGCCCGCAACTAGACCCCAGCCAGCGTGCGCCCACCCTAGTCTGGCGCCCTGGAGGAGAATTGTGGATTGAACCCACAAGCAGTGCCCGGGAGCGCTCTGAGGACTGGTATGGCTCCTCCATGCCTCTGCTGATGGACAGGGCTCCAGATCCCCCAACCCCTGGGGACACCTTGGAAGGCAGAGCAACTGCTCCACCAGCCGCTTCACCCCCATACTCTTTACCCAGCTCGCCAGTTCCCCAGACCCCACCAGAAGTCCCAGCCCAGAGCACCTTCTGGAGGCCTCAGACCCAAGAGGAGAGGCCCCATGCCACAAGCCTGGTGAGCTGGGTTGGGCCTGAGCCAATGCCAGAGGCTGGCTTGCAGGTTGGGAGCCCCAAGGCTTGGAGGCTGAGGCAAGGGAGCCTGGAGCCTGACTGGGGTCTCCAGCCTCGGGTCACCTTGGAGCAGATCTCAGCGTTCTGGAAGAGAGAAGGCCGGACCAGTGTGGGCTTTTGAGTCTTCAGAACCTGTAAGACTAATTCTCACCTGAGAGGGGCTACGGCTGTCAGCTCCAGCCTCAGGCTTGGATCGCGTCTTTTGTGTGGAAATTTCTGTCTTCTGCACCTGGCTGGTGGGCAGGTTAAGAGTGTGGACAGTCTTACTCCCAGACTTGCACTGAAGTCCGGCTTTGGTTAAAATGCCTAGGTTGTGATTCTGAGACTTGAAGACAAGGCTAGTTAGTTGGCTGTAGGCCAGAAGGCTTCAAGATGGTATGTCGGGGTACAGACTTACCTAAGACAGCCTATCAGAATGAAGAGGTCCTGTATGGGATGCCGGAGCTGGTGATTATGAGTGTCTGTCATGTGGGCAGGAGATGGCAGGAATCTTGCTCTCCGGAGACACAAACCCTATCTGTACCCAGCTACTCTCTCCCACTACTGTGAGGCCCTCCAGCAAAACACAGAAGACACATCTAGGAGGAGTCTTCGATTCCCTACAAATCATGACTTTGGCTGCTAAGTGCCTCGTGGAATCTGCTGAGCCAAGCTGGAGAGGCTGTTGCTTGCCTGGAACTGGGGACATAGGATCAGCAGGCTTACGGCTGCACACACCCTACAGTGTAGTTTTATTATCCCGTGTAAAGAAAAGCATGGCCTAAAGAGAACTGAGTTCATTTCAATATGAGGATGAAGATTGTTCCAGGGAAGGGATGCTCCCCAAACAGCCTTTGCTGTCTTTTCCTCCAGCCTGCTGGAGGGGTTTAGAGTCATGTTTACTGTGAAGGAGACCTATAGTGATCCATGCCATAGAAACGTTGTCCCAAATGTCTGTGTGCCCGCCAGCTGACTTCTGCCTTAGAAGAGGGGTTCGAAGTGGGAAAAGCGCTGGAGCTTCCAGCCCCCCGAAGTTTGAGTTCCCAAACTTCGGTCAAGAATATGAAGATTTTGCTGTATCTGTTTCCCTTTTGTTGTATTATTTACTTTAATTTTTACTTAAATTGGTTCACTGTTTGGTTAATAAATTTGTGTTAAAGTGAATCTTTTTTTTTTTTTTTTGTATGACCTCTGTAAATGGAAAGTCAGTATTACCAGAATTTCTTGCCACAAGTAAAACCAAAAACCCAACAAGCATGCACTCAGGAAGCTAAGGTAGGTGGATCTCTGATTTCCAGGCTAACCAACACCACACTGAGAACTGACTCAAGAGAAAAACAGAAACATGGAAATAAATACAATGTAGATAATGGAGTCCTAAGGAGACAGTGTTGCCTACTGGAGACTTTAACCTCAAATTCTGCTCCTTGTTAAAAGAAAAGAGGATAGGCAAGAGCTGGTGGAACAAGCCTGAAATCTTAGCACTCTGGAGGCTAAGTAGGGCAGATCCCAAGTTTAAGGCCAGCCTGGACTACTTAGTAAGACCCTGTCAAGGGACAGAAAGAGAGAAAAAGTGTGAGGGACAGAGGACAGAAGGGAGAGGTTTTTGCTCTGTCTGTGACTCATGCATGAACTGGAGAACGGGCATTCTCCCCGTCAGTGTGTTTGTCTGCCTGTGTGTTGGTTTGTGCATCCGTGTAAAAAAGACAGAAGAACTTAACCTGACCCACAGCCCAATAGATGGTTGAGGGCTGTGCCGACGACTGGATAAATACAAGGAGTAATGTATATGATCTTCCTGATGACTTCTACTCTCCTGAGAGCCATCTTTCTGTTCTAAAACTGAGAACATGGGTTACAGCGTACAGAGGGGTCAGTAAGGGGGGATGAAGAAGCATGAACAGTAGACACACTCGCGGGGGAGAAGGCACACCGGTGATGGGCATGCTCTAGCAGATGCTGGGGCTTCACAACTGCCTGTAGGTCCAGTTCCAGGGGATCTGATGCCCTCTTCTGTCTCCAGGAGCATCTGCACACATGTAGGGCATACACACATGCACATGCAAATGCACACACAGAGTTAATAATGAAACAGAACCCCAGCTCAGGAGAGAAAATCTGCTCTAGATCAGTTACTGTGCCGCTCCTCACCTTCAGGACTCACATTCATATTCATTGTCACATTCATCTTGCCATTAGAGTTCTGGGACAGCAGAGTCTCTTGGCACGGCACCTAGTGGGACCACCAAGATCTCCTTCTACCACAGAGTGGCCTTGTTCAGCCTCAGCTCAGGTTAAGTTTTTCTTCCTTTTTCACATGTACAAACCAACACACAGACACACAGACATATAAGTAACTAAAATAAAACAAGTCTTTCTAAATAATGGATGCAAATCTGGGGGGGAGGGGGGAGGGGGAGGGTTGCATGTCTTTAATCTCAACAGGGGCAGGCAGAGCTCTGTAGCAGGCTTGGTGTGTAGAATGAATTCCAGAACAACCAGGTCTACACAGAGAAAATCTGTCTTTTAAAAAAAAGTGCATTTTACTCTTTTTTCAATTATTTCAAAGTTTTTATTTTTATTTAAAGAGATTTGTTTATTTTTATTTTCTGTGTGTGAATCTCTTGCATGAATGCATGTACACCATGTGCCTGGTGCCCACAGAGACCAGAAGGTCACTAGATTTCCTAGAACAGGAGTTACTGATGACTGTGAGCTGCCATTTAGGTGCTAGGAATTGAACCCAGGTTCTCTGAAGGAGCAGGCAGTACTCTTAACCCTTAAGCCATCTCTCCACCCCACCTTTGCCCGTGTACCCCCATTTGAGGTAGCCTAGAACTCACAACTCTCCTGTGTGCTGGATTGTTAATTTTGATGGTTTTCTCTTGATGAGTCCCTCTTTAATGTCTTTAGGGATTGAAAACACCATAAACAGATACAGCAATACCGTGTCCATACTGTGCCCTTATCTGGCATCTTTGCCCCCTAGAATTCTAGGTCAAAGCTAAGCTTGTAAGTTCACTCTTCTCTGTGAGACCCGCATTTCTTAAGCTTTGTAATTAGGGGCTGTGGGCGGAGCTTCATCAGGACTGGTTCAGAGGGAGGCTACCTCGACCCAGCTTGCAGGCACTCTAATTTGGATCTTAAATATCTGGAAAAGATCAACTCTTACAGGCTTGGTCCTCAGGGTTTCTCTGTTGAGAGGTGAGGAAATCTTTCAAGGCAGGGCCTAGTGGAAGTTCGCTGGGGTTGTCCCTCAATAACCCGGCCCATTCGGTCTCTCTCTACTGTATGGCCCCACCCCTGAGTGATTTTGCTTTGTGTGATTCCTAGCAGGATGTATGGCTGCCTAAACGCAGGCAAAAGTGACTACTATTGTCTCTCAGTGGAAACATTCACGCTGGAAAATCAAGTTTCCCATCTGGAACAGCCCCATTCCCCTATCCCCCCCACCCCCTACTCCCTGTCTCTCCATCCCCCGACTCCCTACCTCCCACCCCTGCCAGGATGTATAAATGAATAAATGAGAAATGTCAGGAAGAGAAGACTTCCTTGGAGCCAGCTGATGGTGCAGTCTCCTGAGTTACCCCCAAGCTGAGGTGGGTCTTTCATTGACTGCAGCTGATTGTGATTCACCTGTGAGTATAAACTCGTTGGTTCACCATGATGGATTTGGGTGGGTAAGTTGTTTATTTGGTCTGTATTCTGTACACTGTCTGGAGTGAATAGGCATTTGTTCACATGTCTTCGGGAAAAGCACATGATTCGAACCAACTGATGAATGGATTGAAACCAGCAGACCCGACGCCAGGTATGCGTCTGTGTCTGCAGGTCCAGCTAGTGAGGCTGGTCATCAGGCTGGGCTGAGGGGATAACATGGGCCTTTGGGTTGAAGTCTGGTTTGAGCAGCATAATGAATTTTTTTTTTTTTTCAAAAGAGGAAAAAAACTGAACTGAAAGAATTTTTGTTTGGGGAGGACAAAGGAGTTCTGTTGGAGATTTCTCTGTTCCCACCACAGTGAATACAGACTTACTAAGTAAAAACCAGAGACAAGTCTCAAGAGTGGGAGAGGCTCCAAGGGGAGGAATACCAGTTTGGTAGGGGTTTTGTTTTGCTTTGTTTTGTTTAATTTCTTTTTTAGATTTCTCTATTTTATTTTGTGTATGGGAATTTTGCCTGTATTAATGTATTTGTACCACTCGTATGTCTACAGATGGTTGTACTGGGAACTAAACCTGGTTTCTCTGCAAGAACGGAAAGCACTCTTACCTTCTGAGGTACCTCTCTAGCCCTTGTTTGTTTTTTAAGACAAAGTCATGTTATGTAGCCCAGGCTGGTCTTTATAACGACCAATCCTCCTGCCTTCTGTTCCCAAATGTTGGAATGACAGGCACACATAACATGTGGAGGTCAGGTCAGAAGTCACTGTCAACTATTTTACTCGAATATGCGACATCTTATTCAATGCTCACACACACACACACACACACACACACACACACACACACACACACACACACACACACTTGCAGGCGGTGGTTATCTCTTTCTACTGTGTAAGTCCTTGGAATTGGACTCAGATTATCAGGGCTGGCTACAGATGCCTTCATCCACTGATCCATCTCATTGGCCCTCTCCACATACTTAGTTTTTATTTGTTTGTTTGTTTTATTTTCTGGATACTCATGTTCTACCGGCAAGCTCTACATGTCTGTACCCCCTGTGTGCAGTGCCCAAGGAGGCCAGAAGAGGGCGTCAGATTCTCCTAGTGCTCGAGTTAGGGATGCAGTGATCCACTGTGTGGGTGCTAGAAATAGAACGTGGGTCCTCTGGAAGGGCACACTGTGCTCTCAATCACTGGGCCACCATCATGCTAGTCTAACCTTTGGTATTTGAGCATGTTAAGCTCAGTCTTCCTGCCATCTTACCCACAGAGCCATCGCTCCAGCCTGGCATTTGATGTATTGACTGCCCACTTGAAACCTCCTCCCTCAGCTTCTGTAACCCTTTAATGCCTGCCTCCCCGCCTGGCTTTTTCTTAGGGATCAGTTCTGAATAGCCCTTCTCCGTTTCCACACACTCTTTCCGGACAACTTGACCTATAGCTTCAACTTCAACTGCCTTTTACCTGAAAGATCCCAGAGTTTCTACCTCCAGCTGCAGCAGATGTGGTCCCCATAAATCCATTCTCTTATTATTCTGCAGGAATAACAGTATGGTTTGTGACGGGTTTTATGGCCACCCAAAAGAAGGTCCCACCCCCAGAATCCCTTGCAGCTAAAAATGGCTATGTAGCAGTGCTAGAATCCAGACATGGTGTGAAACATCTTAGGGACAGCTGATCAGTTAGAGAGAAGGAGCTGGAGGGTCTATTATACACCATAACAACCCTGAATTACTTTCCTTATGCCTCACCCCCAACCACCCCAAACAACCCATATTCTGCCCACTTCTGTCCCTACCTGCCTGAGGTCATTTGTAATTCACTGGACAGTACCTAAATTACCTTTCTGTCTCCGTTTTTCACATTGTATCTTTTGTTAGTCTGGTTGCTGTGTCAAAATACCAGACAAAAACTACAAAAAGCTCCCATTTTGAGGGTGTGGTCCCTTGTGGAAGGGATAGTGTGGCCACAGGAATGTGAAACAGCTGCTCATGTTCCACCCACAACCAGTGTGGCTTTTGAATGAGAGCTCCCATAGGCTCATATATCTGAATCTTCAGTTCTCAGTAGGTGGACTGTTTAGGAAGGATTAGGAGGTGTGGCCTATTTGGAGGAGGTATATCACTGAGGCTGAGTGATAAGATTTCAAAAGCCCAGGCCATTCCCAGTGAGCTCTCTCTGCTTTGTGCCTGTGGATTGGATAAAAGCTCTCAGCCTCTGATCCAGCACCATGCCTCCCTGTCTACCTCAATGTCCCCTGCCACAATGGTCATGGACTTATCCTCTGAAACTATAAGCAAGCCCCCAACTAAATGCTTTCTTTTCTGAGTTGCTTTGGTCATGGTGTCTCTCCCTACAGCAATAAAACAGTGACTGAGACAACCAGGGAGCAGAGATAAATGGAAGCTGCTTCTCAGTTCACTTGTTCCTTTTTGTTTAGCCCCGGTACTATCCACAGCTAAGGTGAGTCTTCCTACCTCACTTAACCCAATTAGAAACTCCATTATAGAGCTTCCCAGATGGTTCTAGATCCTGTCAAGTGATTAGTGTTAGCCACAATGTATCTAAACTGAGCCTGCTGAAAACGTTCACCCTCCATAACCTGAACAAACACTCCTCTCTCTGTGTTTAACTATGTCCCTGTTTGTGTGAATCTGTGCATATATGTGTGTGTATGCAAATGCTTGTGTGTAGATATGTATAGACCGGAGGTGGCTGCCGTGTCTTTTTTAACCACCTTCCACCATATTTTTTGCGGCAGTGTCTCTCTCTGATTCTGGAGCTCTCTGATTGACTGGTTGGCTGGCCAGTGAGCTCCTGGGACCCACCTGTCTCTACCTCCCCAGTGCTAGGGTTAGAAGATGCATACCTTCATACCAGCTTTTAGGTGAATGTTAGGGATCTGAACTCGGCTCCCCATGTGTGTGGGAGAAGTATTTTAATGAGCATCTCCCAGCCTTCCTCCTGCTTCTCACAGTGTGTCCAGCTAGCCTCTAACTCTTGACCCTCCCACCTCCATCTCCCGAGTGCTGGAATAACACATGCACCAGATCATCTTTCTGATTTTTCTAGAAGACAAAAAAAGATGGATTTTTAGATAAAACAATAATTTCTTAAATGTATATAACTCTTTACCTCTAAGATCCAAATGGAATAAACCTTGACCATATGGAACATGTCAATCACCAATCAAAGGTCTGTTCCACACAAAACTGAACAATTTGTCTGGAAAGGCTTCACGAGTGGATGTGCAGAGCCCCTTGTCTTGGCCTTTGGTGGTCAGAGTTGGGGCAGCTGCTCTCAGATCACTGTCCCCCATGTTAGCACTATACACATGCTGAAACAGATCATTGTTCTTGTAACAAGCTTTCTTAGTATTTCAAAGCATCTCTACCAGCTAGGATCCAATAGCATTCTCTTAGCTGTGACAATGTGACACTGCCAAATGTCCTGACAGAGGAGGGATCAGGAGCCACTGACCTAAACGGTACATCTTAACCAGTTCACACAGCTTCCTTAATGGCATGCAACCTACCCATATGCCAAGATAAGGAAGGTTTTAGAATTTATAATGACTGCAAAAAATTCAATAGTAAAATTGATACTGAGGAGTGCATTCAAGAAGAAATATTTTTCAACTAGTTTTATGATATAAAACAAAATGGTTTTAAATAATAGGAAATAGCTGGACATGGTAACACACACCTTTAATCCATCCCAGCAGCAGAGGCGGAGAGATTTCTGTGTGTTCAAGGCCAGCCTGGTCTGTATATTTGCATAGTGAGCTCCAGGCCAGCCAGAGTTACAGAGTGAGATCCTGTCTCAAGAAAAATAAACGGATAAAAGAAGGAAAGAAAAGAGAAGAGCTGATAAGTATCATTTGACAGAATTTTCAAAATGTAAGATC
Organism: Micromys minutus; assembly: GCF_963924665.1. NCBI lineage: Eukaryota > Metazoa > Chordata > Mammalia > Rodentia > Muridae > Micromys > Micromys minutus. The sequence goes on along the minus strand of NC_137971.1, from coordinate 71,526,615 downwards.
AGAGGAAATGGAAATGAAACAAAACCAAACAGGAGTCTACTGAATGTAGAAAAGGTTTGGTTTCTCTGTTCTTCCTGCCAGACAAGGTGTCTCTGTGTAGTTCTGTCTGTCCTGAAACTAACTCTGTAGACCAGGCTGGCCTCAAACTCAGAGACTCATCTGCCTCTGCTGGGCCACCACTGTCAATTTGGAGAAAAGCTTTTGAGGCAGGAAAGACAGTGTGTTGTCTGGGACATTCTAAAGCACACTGGAATCATCTGCAATTTCACTCCTGGACACTGGGACCCCAGCTTTGGGGCAGAACGGAGCTCCAGTAGCTGGTAGCTGGGTTTCTGCAGCCACTACAGTGAAACCACAAAAATTCAGGAAGCAGCAGACCACTGGCAACGAGGAGAGCAACAAGATTCCAGAAAGCAAGTGAACAGGTTTGTGAGGAGCTACCTAGAGGGCTTTCTGAACTGGGGAGATAGAGCTGAGAGAGGACAGTGGCAGAGGCTTCGAGATGGTGACTCAGAGGAGAGAGCTGAGCAGCCTGGAGCCCTAGTCTTTATAGGATTTCTCTCAACTGCTCTGCAAGGAATCAACAATTCTCTGAGTTTGGAGCCTCCTACTCCAAGGCCAGGAGTAAGCTACTCAAGGCCAGGGAAAGAGCCACCTGCAGGATTAGCCAAACCAGTGCCAGGACTGACATAAAGGTTAGACACACTCAGAATTCATGAGCCTAGGCAAACCATTCAGAAAGGTCGTGCCTCAATGGCAGGCATGACTAACCTGAGACCAAACATTCCTTATCATAAAAATGTTCATAATCATAAGGATTATGTGTAGATCTGGTGTTTATCTGACAAGCAATTTAAGATTAACAGGCATACGAAGGCACTATGAAGAGACAATATAGAGCTGGGAGAAAATATTTGCAAGCAATATTTGATAAGGGGTCAATATTTACAAAGCAGAAGGCACGAGGCAGAGGAATGAAGTCACACCCTCACTTACGTTGAGTCCCACCCTGACACAGCCTGACTCATAGAGGCAGAAGGGAGAAAGAAGGACTCCTGGGCTGGGGGCTAGGGAGAGATGGCAGCTGCGGCTAAAGGGTAGAAAATTGGAGTCAGACGGAAGAAATCAGTTACAATTTAAAGCGATGTGTACATAGCTTAATTCCGTCATCGGCATTGTGTACAAGGAAGCAAAGCAGAAAGATGAAAATTACAGGGACATGGGAGGAGATAGAGGCCCTGAGTCTGGGATAAAATTAGCCACAGATATGAAGTTTGTCTTCCTCCAGAGGTCTCCAGTGAGGTTGTTAAAAGCAACAAGCTAGCCGGGCAGCACGGTGGTGGTGGAGCACGCCTTTAGTCCCTGCATTCCAGAGGCAGAACCAGGCAAACCACTGTGAGTTTGAGGCAAGCTTACTCTACAAAGTAGGTTATACAATGAGACTTTGTCTCAAAACAAAACAGGACAAACAAACAAGCAAACAAGCTAGAGACCAGAAAAAACAGTCAGCTGCTAAGGGCACTTGCCACCAAGCCTGATAATCTGAGTTTCACTCTTGGAATCCATATGGTGGGAAGTTGTAATTCTTTTTTGAAATGACAACCTTTGGCTAATTATAACTTGGAAAATCACAAAACCCTATCTAGTCACTGTAAAGACATCAAAGTGAACCTCTCTCAGGGGTCTCAAGACTGAAGTGTGTAGTGTCCTTTCTTAAACCTCTCAGTCTTGTTGCCTCTAAGTCGCTGTCTCTCTGTTCTCTCCTTCCTCTCAAAGCTCATGTCTACACACAAAAGGCATAATAGTCCTTACCTTTTTTTATTTTTTATTTTTTTTTTTGAGACAGGGTCTTACTGTGTAGCCCTGGCTAACCTCTCACAGAGATCCCCCTGCCTCTGCCTCTTGAGTGCTGGGACTAAGCTAAGGCTATGTACCATCACACCCTTATCCCTTATCTTTATAAATTTGATAACACAACTTTATTCTGACTTTTCATGAAATCCCCTTCTGTGTTATTTCTAGAATCCAGCTGGAAGGACTGGTGTAATATCTCTGAAGTTAGAGCAATGGCTGCTCTTCCAGAGAACCTGGGTTCAGTTTTCAGCACCCACATGGTTCCTCAGTACTGTCTGTAATTCCGGATCCAGGGGACCTGACACCTTCTGGCCTTCACAGGCATGCATGCGGCTTATAAACATACCCACAAGCATGACACTAGCTTTGTTTTGAATTATTTTATGTTTATGGATATTTTATCTGCAGGTCTGTTTGAGCACCTTGTGTGTGCATGTCCCTCGGGATGTATTCTGTCACTGAGCTCCATCCACAGCCCTTGTTTTCTTGGGACTGGCTCTCTCTCTCTACTCCAGCCCAGCCTTGATCCTTTGGCCTCAGTCTCTTAATGCTATACCATGCTGGGCCTGGGGCCATTCTGTAAAACTCCTGAATCTTTCAGCTGAATCACCGGAGGAGGTTGCATTATAGTTTCTTCACTGACTGGTTCCTGCAAGGGCTCTGCTAGTTTCCACTGACTGGAACATGTTAAAGACAGCCCTCTCACCATCAGAAGAAACCTGGTGTGCACAGAGGTAGGTGCAAATTTGCCAATGGTCCAGCGATCAGATTTTCTATAGTTCAGAATTTGACTTCACAAAGCTGAGCTACTCAAGGCCTCTGAGAGCAGAGCTGAAATATTAGGAACTGTCAAAATGACCGACCACTCAGGACACCACAGGAACAAAGCCGGGGACGCTGAAACATTTGGAGAGTTTTGCCTCCTTCCAGACCTGGTGATAAATAATGTGTGTCCGCGTCATCAATGCGACAGTGAGATCTTTTTTTAAATGCAAGATTGTTTTTAGAAACATTTTGGCTTGCTAAGAGGTCTTGATGGTTTTAAATGCCTCCACCCTTCCTTGGCCTTGGCACATGAATCATGCATAGAAGCAATCTCTCTCTCAACTTAAGTTTGAGCTCTTGCTGTCCTTGAAGGAAGACCTCCTGGCTCTGCCCTAATGTAGCTTCAGATGGTGACTGGGTTGAACGGTGGGACCAAAGTTGAATAGATGGCAGTGTAGGTGGGTGAGGAGGTGGGCAAACGTGTGATGTATAGATGGGTGTGTTGATGGGCCTGTGTGTGAGTGAGTGTGTGCAGATGTATAGATGGGTGTGTTGATGGGCCTGTGTGTGTGAGTGTGTGCAGATGTATAGATGGGTGTGTTGATGGGCCTGTGTGTGAGTGAGTGTGTGCAGATGTATAGATGGGTGTGTTGATGGGCCTGTGTGTGAGTGAGTGTGTGAAGATGTATAGATGGGTGTGTTGATGGGCCTGTGTGTGAGTGTGTACAGATGTATAGATGGGTGTGTTGATGGGCCTGTGTGTGAGTGAGTGTGTACAGATGTATAGATAGGTGTGTTGATGGGCCTGTGTGTGAGTGAGTGTGTGCAGATGTATAGATGGGTGTGTTGATGGGCCTGTGTGTGAGTGAGTGTGTGCAGATGTATAGATGGGTGTGTTGATGGGCCTGTGTGTGAGTGAGTGTGTGCAGATGTATAGATGGGTGTGTTGATGGGCCTGTGTGTGAGTGTGTGCAGATGTATAGATGGGTGTGTTGATGGGCCTGTGTGTGAGTGAGTTGCCGCTGCACTGGGGTTTTGCACATTACTAGGCTACCTTTGGCAATGGAGGAAGACTGGGCTGGCAGGAGACTGGGAGAATTCCCCGAGCTTTTTACCCCCTCCTGACCAAAATCTTTTTGTTTTGTTCTCAATTTTTTGGGACAAGGTCTATGCAGCCCATTTTGGCCTCAAAAAAATGTGATTTTACTGCCTCGGTTTCTCAGGTGCTGGGATTGTAGGCTTGAGATACTAGGCCTAGCCCTGGCTTTCTTTGAAAGAGAGTTTCAGTCTGCAGTCCAGGTTAAACTAGAACTGACTATGTAGACCTGACTGGCTTTGAACTGGCAATCCTCTGGCTCTGTCTGGTGAATGCTGGGAACAGAAGCCAGCTCCACCACCTCAGCCCTGTCTTCTGGAACAGAGGCTGTATTGTATTTTCCTGGCCAATTGGCCTTTTGTCTTCTTGAATCCCCAAGAGGGCAGAAATCAAGCCATGTGGTTGCACTGCCCTCTGGTGGTCATAAGGCCATTTCTATGAATTTTCCTGAACTGCTTTTCCATTGTCTTCCTGACTCCACCCCAACCCCAGGCTCAGACACAACCTCCAGGAGGACAAATCTCTCAGTCTGTCTGCTCATTGCTCTATATGCAGCACCTAGAACAGTCATCCACGGAAGGAGAGAAGAACGCTTCGGAATGTCGCCCCTCCACTGTGTTGATATGTAACCTCCAGAGATGCTCTTCCTAAGCCAGTTTCATTGTGGGTAACTCGGAGATGCTGACATCAGACCCTTTTCCCATCATTAACTGAGGGATGGAACCTACATGTTTGGGGCCAGAGAACTCGGTCCCTGCTTCTTCCCTTCTCATCCTCTGTGTGCACCTTCACTCAGCAAGTCAATTCATTCATTTGTCACACTGGGCATGGGGCCTTGAGAAATGCTTTATTCCTAGACACAGGCTGAACAGGAAACCAACCACCCAGTGGAAGGGGAGACCCCTCGTCTGCCATCTCTTCCCTCCATCCCCCTGAGTCACACCTAGACTTCCTCTACCCATGAACCCTCCAAAAGATTCTACCCCAGCAGTTCTCAACCTGTGGGTAATGACCCCTTTGGGGTTTGAATGATGTACAAGGACCCCTTTCACAGGGGTCTCATCAGATATCCTGCATAGATTCATAACCGTAGTAAAATTACAGTTAGGAAGTAGCAATGAAAATAGTTTTATGGTTGGGGGGTCACCACAGCATGGGGAACCGCATTAAAGAGTCGCAGCAATTGGAAGGCCGAGGAGCACTGTTCTAGCCACTGGTGCCTGCTTCACTGGCGAGACCCACCTCCGAGCCTTCCCGGGCAGCTTCCTTCCAACTCCCTGCTCCTCTCCAAACGCATCCTTCTTCGGGGGACTGGATCCGCATTGAAAACAGGCTTAGCTTGTTTCCTAGCTGAATCTGATTGTTCCTGGGACAGAGTCCAAATCCGCTGACCTACCATTTTGTGGTCTGGAGCCAACCCATTCTCATAGTCATCTTGTTTTCTAGGGCCCAACTTCAACCATTTCAGCACACAATGCAAGCCATTACCTTCCTCTGGGCCTCTGCCTGGAAACCGGCACCACCTTCTCTGCCGCAAGGAGGGAGTGTGCTGCTTTGGCCTGCCTGGAATCTATTCGCTTTCCCTTCCCAGCTCACAGATTTCAGAGGATCCTGGAAGGGCCTATCCATTTCTGAGTTCAAAACTGAGCTTAAAATTCGGCCAGACAGAGCTCCTTAAAAAAATAATTGCAGCACTACCCATGCGCGGTGGCTGTGCTTGTATCCCAACACTTGGGAGGTGAAGGTTTAGAGCTCTAGCTCAAGGACAGCCTTGGCTACACAGTGAGTTCTAGGCCATCCTGGACCACATGAGCTACTGCATCTAAAAACAATGACAAAACAGCCGTTCTGCAGGAGAGACATGCGCGGGATGAAGCGTGGCGCTGCTGGGTCCATCCACTCCCTCTGCCTGCTCCAGTCTCCCTCAGTAATCTTAGATTCCAGAGCAAGAGTTTGTGTCTCCTGAAGCTCGTTCCTCACTGCTACCCCTCTCAGGCTCTGATACTACCCACACTTCCAGATTTAGGACTTTCTGGTTACCAGAGCGCTCCTGCCTCTCCCTCACCCCTACTCGGGGCTCACATTTCCTGCACTGGTACCCAGCAGTGACCAGTTTTTCAGGGACTCGGTTCTCCCTCTTTAGAAATGAGGACTCAGAGCTTATAAAGACCAAAGGTCTCTGGAATCGGGCCAGTTTGCTAAGAGCATTCATACTGCCCTGGAGGACAGGACCAGGAGGGGGTGAGAGACAATGTTACCCCATGAGGTACATCCAGGCTGTGTCCATGAGAACGGCCCCCCTTGGTCCAGAGCATTGGCCACCTCTGTCCAGCATCTCTGCCAAGTAAATCTCAGCCTCCTGATGTACAACTGCCAAGGACAGAGCCATGAATGATACATCCTTGGTCTGCTGGGCTCCAGACTATGAAATGTGCTTGGCGCTGCCTTCCCACCTCTCCCCTAAGTGACACCAAGTAGGAAACAGGGTGTTTGTGGCCAAGAGCTGAACATGGGCTCTGAGAGGTAGAGGAAGCCCTTGAGGGAGCTCCTGGGAGGAGACGCCTTATAAACTACCAGCACCTAGGACCACTCATGGACATGTTCCTCCTGGGTCTGCCTTAGGATCTAGGCTTAGGTGAGGTCAGGCTGCTCCTCAGACATCAGTCAGGGGGAATATCCCCACTGGATGGCAAACCTGATGCCACATTTTCAAATATAAGAGCCCTCCCGGTATGAAGAAGTACCATGCCCTTCTAAGTAAGTAAGTGTCTTACTGGTGCTCACGGTTTCTAATTTACGTGTGCAGAAAGAGTTGTTTTAAGCCAGATGCAGAGAGCATTGTGCGAGCAACTGAGTCAGGAGCACATCTAAGGCCGGAAGTTCGCAGCCAGCCTAGGCTACATGGTGAGGTAGAGTGGGCATGGGGGGGGCGGGAAGAAGGGAGGGAGGAGAGAGGGCTGAGGACATTTGTGCTAGAGCACTTGCCCATGGCCCCGGCTCCATCCTCAACACCACAGAAACAGAACAGAGCACTTCGGGCTGGGCTAGCAGCTTGTTTCTTGCCCTGTGTCCCTAGCTGCACAAACAGACCATGTGATGTCAGCTGCTGGCTGCCAGGGTCTTGCTATGGAACATCTGCTAAAGGAGCAATCTTTCTAGAAGGTAGTGTTCGGAAACAAGTGTGTGTTTTAGGGTAGATGAGTTGTGCTAATTTCTAGCATTTACCAACCATTCACTGTGTGGTAGTTGTCGGCTGAACATTTATTAGACCTATTTCACAGATGAGAAAACTGAGGCAAGCAAAATCAAAGTCAGCCCTGGTGAGTCACATGAGCCAGAGATGGCAGAGCTAGTGGGAAGCCTAGGTAAATGCTAGGTATGTCCTGTTGGCCTCTGGACCTAAAGATGTGCCACCCAAGGGGCCCAACAAGCTGCAGTAATCCATTCTGGTGGCATCTTCTTTGGCTTTAGAGACGGCGAGCATGAGGCACTGGAGTATCTCCTTCAGCAAACAGTTTGAGGGAAAAGTCCAGGGCTGGAGCAGCCTGGGTCAGCATCCCCAATGAGATGACATCAATGTGCGACCCACAGAACTGGGGAAGGTTGTCTAGTGTGACGCCCCCACTGGCTTCCACAGACACTCGAGGGAATTTGGCTTTAAGTGCAGCGGCTGTGGGGTGCAGCTCCTGTAAGATAGAAGCCAAGGGGAGGTGAGAGTCCCCCAACCCCCACCTCAGCATTTGCACAGGCCCTGCCCAGGAGTCGGGCCCCATCTCACCTCCGGCTTGAAGTTGTCCAGCATTACCAGGTCAGCCCCAGCCTCTGCTGCCTGCAAGGCCTCCTTCAGGCTGCTACATTCCACCTCTACCTTCAGGGGAAAACCTGCTGCCTGCCGCGCCTTCAGCACTGCCTGCCAATAGAGAGAGGATGAGGTTGGGTAGTCCGGCCCTGAACCCTGGGGGGCCCAGAGAGCAGTGCTTTGAGTCACATAGAAAAAGCAAGACAGCCTCCTCCATCTATAGACGGAAAGACCTGGAGGCATCCCTGACGCCGGGATCACTTGTCACCAGGCAGTGGCTGGTCTCTGGTAGAGGGACTGAAATGCCAGAGTGAAAACAGAGGCTCCTGGGACACTCACCTTTCCCATGCTGCCGGCTGCTACCACGTGATTGTCTTTCACCATCACCAGCCCTCCCAGGTCATAGCGGTGGCATGCGGCCCCGCCGACTAGGAGCCCATACTTCTCCACCAGTCGGAACCCTGGCGTGGTCTTCCTCGTGCCCGCCACGTGCCCCGCCCAGCCGGTGCTCCTGGCCACCTCCACAGCTGTCGCTGCTGCGCTGGCAATCCCACTGCAGCGGGCCAGGGTGTTAAGAGCCACCCTTTCACCCAGCAGCAGGTGGTGGGCAGGCCCCCGGACCTCTGCCACCTTGACCACAGGTACCAGCTTCGATCCCTCCGGGAGGAACCAAGACACTTGGCAGTTAAGTTGAGAGAAGATGGCATCAAAGAAAGGTCGCCCTGCCAGAACCCCAGGGGATTTGGCCCACAGCGCAGCCTGCGAGGGAGCCGACCCGGTAACCAGGGATGCAAAATTGAGGCCTGGACAGTCCTCTTGCAACCAGCCGTTGACCAGGGCTGCCAGACTTGTAGGGGGCAACAGGAGCTGCAGACCTAGGGAGGAAGCAGAGAGACCTCTGTTGGGTTTACACTTCCTCCCTTGTAACCAGAAGCTGCCCCCAAAACATTTAACATGGTCAACAGGACACTAGCCAATCAGGAGCCAGGCCGGGGCAGAGCCTGGGGACTCCAAGCTGACCAGGTTGTCAGAGAAAATAAAAAATACACTGTAACTAGTTAAAGTTAAGCTTTGAGGAATTATCAAAGAGTTTTTATAAAGAAGCTGAATTTGGTGCTGCTTCTTCACACTTTTATGCCAATAGTCTTCACACTCTGGGAGGCTGAGGAGCCCATCAGACCTGGTCAGCATCACAATAATGATTATAACAATAACAACAACAATAATAATAATAAAGTAGAAGCAGGTGTTTGCTCCTTTGTATCATCACTATGCCTGCCTCCCTTTTGTAATTTTTTTTACATTTGTGTGTGTGTGTGTGTGTGTGTGTGTGTGTGTGTGTGTGTATAGTGTGTACATGCAGATACTGCTCTTGAGTGGAAGTCAAAAGACAATTTGCAAGAGTTGGTTTTCTAGAGCGTGTAGGACCTGGGACTCTATGCTTGCCAAGTTTGGCAGTGGGCTTCTCTACCCGCTGAGCATATCCCATCATTCACCTGGTTTTAGCTTTAATTGACTTATAGTTACAGAACTAAAGAGGGGTGAGCCCTCTTAACACATGTGAGTTCAGCTGTATCAACACTCCCACAAAGCTCTGTACCCTGGACAACAGCAGCCTCCTCCTCTCCCTCCCCCTCCTCCTCTCCCTCCTCCTCCCCCTCCTCCTCTCCCCCCTCCTCCTCTTCTTGCCAACCTCCTTTCTGCTTTGTTATGGAATCTGGTCACACAGGCCCTCGGATCACGTTTCTGTATAGTACGTCCCATTTAACAACTTGTATGCAAACGTGCCTGTTATCTGATTTGAGTGAAACTTGGCATCTTGTATTTTATGCATCCAACCTACTGTTATCCTGTTGTTCTTTGGAGACATGGCTTGCTTATGTGGTCCAGGATAGCCTAGAAGCCCAGCTATCCCACTTCCTGAGTGCTGGGGTGTGGTGCACATGCGCCACCAAGGCCCTCGATATTTAACAGCCTGGGTAGCCATCTTGTGCACACCTGCAGGGTGCCCTGCCTCCTTTCCATCCGTGTTGCCCAGAAGGCTTAGCTAGTTTTACCCTGAAGCCCTTCAGCAGACCAAGAGCCATCTCCAGAACCCCGAGTACTTTATTTATGGTGAGGATCTAAACCAGGTCCTCGAGCTTCGAGAAAGCGCTCTAACACCGAGCCTCACTCAAAGCCAAACACAGAGAGCCACAGAGGAAAGACAAATCGGCTGAGGGTGCTGGCGGCAGGGTGGCCACAGGTTCAGAGCAAGAAACCTTGGTGCGGCTGCAAACTAGGCTCGGGGATGTTCTTTTCCAGAGAGGATAGCAAGGGAGTGAAGGATAGAGCCCTGGTTTCTCTTAAGACCTTCACCTTAAAGTGTGTCATCAACTGAAGGGCCTTTAGCCTCCGGGGCTGCAGAACCTGGCTGCAGCAGCAGAGACAGAACCCAGACACGGTGCAACACTGCCATCTGTGGGTCTGTACAAGAGCTGCAGCCTTCGCGCAAATTGGTTCCCTCTCTCCCCACCCCCTTTCGTCCAAGCTGCCCTGGGATTTACAATGAAACCCAAGCTGGCGTGAATTCCAGGCCTCTGCCTCAGTTTCACAAACACTTTTGGATTTCCATGTTGCTCTCTGAATTGCAGTTTTAATGAGAGTCCTGTTGGGTTGGTTTAGCCAGAAAGCTTCTTTATCCCCAGGACTTCCTGTTAGTAATTCTGCACCATTGGCCCCTTCTGTGCTCTTGGGCTGTAATTCCCACTAGCCCACACTATATTTAGAGTTTAGTTTCGAGTTCTTGTCTTACAGTGAGAGTTCTGTTTTATTACCTGTCTCCTGTTTACTTCTGCTTTGTTTGTTTTCCCAAGACTGGGTTTCTGTGTGTAGCCCAGGCTGTCCTATAACTCCCTCTGTAGATCAGGCTGGCCTAGACCCACCTGCCTCTGCTGGGATTAAAGGCGTGCGCCACGGCCTCCCTGTCACCTGAGCTGTGCTTGACGGCTCTGCCACGGTGAAAACTGCATTGCACCTGCCGCGTTCTCCACTTCACCCCTCTTCCCACTCAACTCCTGCTGTGGAGATGGGTGGTGGTCTCCTTGTCACTCTCAAGCCTCAGCCTGAGCGGGTTCACTTTGTACCTGGCCCTCACAATCCCTCCCCCTCGCTCCTGTCAGCCCTGTTCTCTCTGATCTTTCTATAAACTCCTGCCAGGTTAGAAGTCCCAGTGATGTGCACCGCGCTGTCCATTCTTTGGCTGTAGTTCAGGTTATATCCCAGCAGGGGGCGCAAACCCGTAATCCCAGCACATGGGAGGGTGAGGTAAATTTGACAACCTGGGCTACATATACAGGGAGCTCCAGAACATCGTGGGTGACTGTAAAATTCTGTCTCAAAGCCAAACAAATATAAAATAAAGCAACCAAATTCCCATCGTGGTGGCACACACCTTTGATCCCAGCACTAGGGGTGGGGGTGGGGTTAGGGGGTAGGCAGAGCAGGTAGATCTGTGAGTTGGAGGTCGGCCTGGTATAGAGTCAGGACCACCAGAGATAAACAAAATTCTGTCCTTAAAACAAAAATAAAAAATTAAATTTAAGGCCAAATATTGCAATAGCATGTAGGATTCATGCCTTCAGAGAGCCCACTTGGTGGAGTGACTCAGCGCGCAACTCCAGGGCATGACCGAGTTTCAGTCTCAGCCCCTTACTGTCTGTAAAGGGACAGTGACAGAGAGCCTGGGTCCCTAAGCTCTGAGGGACGAAACAGTAGGCGTGTTGGTTAAAGAAATGACTGAAGCCTTCCCCAAGTGTGGTGGGTGCTGGAGGAGATGCCTGTGTGTCCCCGAGAAGGACAAGTCAGGTTCGCCAGGCAGGGGTGGCTGGTTTGGGGGGATTTAGAGCTGAAAAGCAGGAAGAGGGGGATGAGGCTGGCGAAATGGGACGTTTGCCGCAGTCTAAGAGGATTGGGTGAGTTAGCATGGGAATCTCGCGGACCCCAGGACCCATCACAGGGCTGGGAGTGAAATGGCGAGGTTATGTGTTTTCTAGAAGGATCTCCTTACCCACCAACTGAAGGTGGAGTGGGAGACAAAGGGAAGTTGAGGCAAGCAACGAAGAGCTGTAAGGCTCCAAACCTAGGCGGCAGTGTAGGAAGGAAGGGAAGGAGAAGTGAGAGCTGCTTTTGAGGTGGGGGTCTGCCCGGAGTGGCAGCTGCTGGGTGTCAAAACTTGGGTTTCCTGTTCCAAGCAGTTGAACACAGACCTCAGGCGTCACCTCAGGAGAGAAGTTCCGGCAAGGGGAACATAAGGGGAAGGTGGAAACCGTACCACAGCTCCTAAGTGCAGCCTCATCTGAGCCTCCCCACAGGGCTCCTTCCCGTTTCAAAAACATAGAAACCAAATCTCAGTTTCCTATGGTGCTGGGTGGGGAGGCTTCTTGCAGCTGGGGAGGGAACTAGGCGGTTCTTTGAGGTGTTGGTGTAGATGCCCTGGGAAACATGGTGCACAGACAGAGTAGGAAGATGGTCTGTTCCCAAGTGACACTGGGGTGAGGAAGAGCCAGACTGTGGGCAGCTTGGTAGGAGGTGCAGGCAGAGGTGTGGCTGACGCATAGGGAAGAGTCAAGAGCGGATGTTTGGGGGTTGTGGGGAGAAGATTCAATAAATAGTGCAAATGGAAGGCAGAAAGTGGGTCACCAGACTTAGCAATTTAGCAACTGAGAGGCCTTGGCTGAAGCAGCCCTGGTGATGTGTGATAGAAACAGAGTTACAAGGTCACAGTAAAAAATTACTCAGAGGTGAGGAAGTGGAGGCGGTGGGTGGGGGAGCCGCTGGCTTCAAGTGCAGAACAGGGGCCCTCACCCAGAGCAGCATGGCTGGAGTCATCTGGAAAGGTTGTCTTAACTCTCAGCTGCCCGGGCTCATTGTAGATCAAATGCACCAGAATCTGGGGCAGGGGTGTGGGAAGGGGAGATCCCGGGTATGTAAGTTTGCCAAGTCCAACTCACATCCTGACAAAGACTGATACATATCTTCATATGTTAAGAATAATGCTCTGCTCTTCCAGAAGTCCTGAGTTCAATTCCCAGCAACCACATGGCTCACAACCATCTGTAATGGGATCTGATGCCCTCTTCTGGTGGGTCTGAAGACATCTACAGTGTGCTCACATACATAAAATAAATAAATAAATCAAAAAAAAAAAAAAAAAAGAAAGAAAAAGAATGGTGTTAGGGGGCTGGAGAGATGGCTCAGTGGTTAAGAGCACTGACTGCTCTTCCAGAGGCCCTGAGTTCAGTTCCCAGCAACCACATGGCTCACAACCATCTGTAATGGGATCTGATGCCCTCTTCTGGTGTGTCTGAAGACATCTACAGTGTGCTCACATACATAAAATAAATAAATAAATCTAAAAAGAAAAAAGAAAAAAAAAAAAAGAATAGTGCTTAGGGGGCTGGAGAGATGGCTCAGTGGTTAAGTACACTGACTGCTCTTCCAGAGGTCCTGAGTTCAGTTCCCAGCAACCACATGGTGGCTCACAACCATCTGTAATGACATCTGATGCCTTCTTCTGGTGTATCAGAAGACAGCTACAGTGTATATAATAAATAAATCTTAATAATAAATAAATAAATCTTTTAAAAAAAAAAAAGAATAGTGCTCAGAAGCAGAGAAGGTGCCTGCTTCCTAGCCTGATAATCTCAGTCTGATCCCCGGAAGCACATGGAAAAAGGAAAGAACTCTCACATGTTGTTCTCTTGACTCCATGTGTGTGTGATAAACACACACACACACAAGAGAGAAAGACACACAAAGAGAGAGAGACAGAGATACGCAGAGAGAGAGGTACACACAGAGAGAGACAGAGGTGCACAGTAATTTCCAGCACAGTCAGGGCTATCTACATATAAAGACATTTATCTCACAGCAACATAGAGACACATTTGTCTCAAAAAGTAAAAACTAAAACAGATTTTAAAAAAATTAAAATGCCAGTTTGTGTGATATGACGTCATCTGGCTCCACTGATGTCAGGAATTGTGAAGGTCAAAGTCATGGTGGCTGAGCCTGAGCAGAACACACCTGGGACCTTATTAGGCTGAAGATGTTCAAAGAGTAAAAAGTAGGATAAATATGGTCAACCCAGGGAAGTCACTACAGCTCACGGACTCAAGTTCAAAAGTAAACAGGAAGCAGTGCTCTGACCAGCGTCACAGCCTTTCTCCAGTCTCCTGAAACCCCAACCGTGCCCCTAACTGAGCCTCAAGATGACAGCAGCAGAAGTTGAAACCCCAGGAGAGGTGGCACTTCTCAGTAACCCCAGGACAACGGAGGCTGAGGCATAAAGGGAGTTTGAGGCCAGTACCTGTGTATGTGGGGGGGAGGTAGAAAGAACTGAGATTGAGTCTAGACCAATCGCCTCCCTTGGCCTTTCACCACCAAGGTGAGCACCTCACCAAGAAGCTGCACCCCCAGTACTTACTTAAGGAATTTGAGGAGAGAGGACAAGACAGGGTCTATCTGTGTAGCCCTGGCTGTCCTGAAACTTGCTCCATAGACTAGGCTAGCCTTGAACTCATAGATCCGTCTGCCTCTGCCTTTGGGGGTGTACTTCTGTCTGGCAGCCTCAGGGATTTTTGAAAGTGGCTTCATCACACATACACACATGCACACACGCACACATGCCTAATGTGTTATTAACTCATTCTTCAGGATCTGAGAACAATGAAGTTCTCAGCTTCTTTCTGCCAACCCCTCCCAAAAGACTAAAGCCAGGAAATTCAGATGCTTAAGGAACTGTGTTGAGAAACAGAATATTAGAACAAAAGATTTTTCTAGTCCTCCTATTGCTTGGGGTTCCAAGAATACAATGGCAGGGAACCAAAACATGACTTTCTTATTTATTTTTCTTAGATTTATGTATTTTGTGTGTATGAGCGTTTTGCTTCCATATGTGTGTATTCACTACATCCATACCGTTGAAGACCAGAAGTTGTTGGAGCCCTGGAACTCCAGATAGCTGTGAGCTGCCGTGCGGGTGCTTGAGACCAAACCCCAATCCTTGCAAGAGCATCAGGAGCTCTAACTCCTGAGCTGTCTCTCCAGTCTCTGCTTTTCTTGAACAGCAGAAGTAGTGGAGATCTGCAAATGTTGGTCCCTGGGCCCCATCGGGGGATTGGGGTACCATGTGGAAGGAGGAGCTTGAATCTAATTGCTAGCAGATCTTCTGTCTGGGAAGATCCATGGCCACCACTCACGTGTGTCCGCCATCACAGAGCACTGGTTGTGTGTTGTCACCTATCCTACCCACAGTCCCTCATGGCACCGAGCAGTCATATTTAAAGATGGAAAACAGACTGGAAACAGAAAGAGAAACCTCCCCAAGAGCAGAGCTACGGAATGATGAGGCTTGAGACTTGACAGGCAGCAAGCGACTGCCTTTCCTCTCCACAGTGAGCACTTTCAGGACAACCCAGCTGCTTCAGCCCCCAGACTTCCCCCACATAGAAGCCTTCGAGACGAACTGCCCTGGTTGCCTGGTGTGGGGCACACTGGTCACACTATTTCCACTCGAGGGAATAGGATAGTTCTGAATACCCAGGCTCTCCTAATTAGCAGCTGTCCCTGGAGGGCACTAACTTCAGAGGGAAGCTTCACTGAACTTCAGGGGTAGGAGGAGCAGGGCTAGCTGGGACATCTGGCAGCTGCCACTGACTATAGTCCTTGCCACGCTTTCTGTGGAGAAGTTTCTCTTAGGCACCTGAACTGTGGAGAAGGTAACCTCACCCAACTGTAACCTGATCTTCACGGGATACCTTAAAAAAAAAAAAAAAAGATTTATTTACTTATTTTATGTATGTGAGTACACTGTTGCTGTCTTCAGACACCACAGAGGGCATTGGATACCATTACAGATTGTTTTGAGCCAACATTTGATTGCAGGGAATTGAACTCAGGTCCTCTGGAAGAGCAGCCACTGAGCCCTCATTCCAGCCTCAAGGGATGCCATTTTAATCAGTTATCTGGGGTGAATAAAACTGATAAAATCGACATGGCACTGGAGTGCTTACCAGGCATGCAGGAAGCCGGGGTCCCATCCCCAGCATACCTACAATTCCAGCATTTGCAGATGGAATCAGAAGGATCCGAAGTTCAAGGTTACCCTTAGCAAAATAGAGGGTTTGAAGACAGCCTTGGCCAAACGAGAGCTTTTCTTTAAAAAAAAAAAATCTTTAAATGAGCAAAAAATTTTAAAGAAGTTATTTCAAGGATGGTGGCATGAGCCTGTAGCTCTGGCTATTAAAGATACTGAGACAGGAGAATTCCAAGTGCAAGGCCAGCCTGAGCCATCTCTGGGATCTTCACCTGGGGTTTAGATTAAATACAGGGTAGGAGGCATGGATGAATGGAGAGGTCCTGATCAGGGGTGGCTCTGCCCATCACTGCTGCTCCTCCGGCAAGTTGGTATGACCAGTAACCTGGGGTAGCCTCCTTCCTGGACCCAGGCTCACGTCTGCTGTTCCTGAGCTTCATCACGAGGTTTCCAGGAAATATTAATGTTTTTGAGATTATTATTTGAGTAATCTCACAGCCAAAGAGAAGGCACAAGTGTCTCCTGAGGGTGACTTCAGTCTGACACTGGGTGATGCCCAGTGGTAAAGTACTTATTGTGAAAGTACAGAGATCTCCAGAACCCACAAATAACACACACAGAAGCCAAAGTAAGGTGATATCTCCCAAGGAAACACCTCCGAGTTCCACATACACCCACATCCCACCACCCTACCACACACACACACACACACACTCCACACAGACATACACACACACACACACACACACACACACACACACACACACACACACACTAAGCATTCACATGCAAAAGGATTCTCATCAGAATATTTACAATTTAGTCTTCCCAATCACAATTATACCCATTTCCCAGGTAAGGAAATGAAGGTACAAAATAGGGTAAGTTCACACAATTGCTAAGTATGGGCTTGGTCATAAAGCCGGGCCGGCTACTAAGGGACACAGCCCGCCACCAAGAAGGGGTAGTCACTGATCTAGCTCCACTTTGTCCCCTTTTCCTGAGCCATGCCTGCAGTCACCTAAGATCCCAGGAAGAACAGCAATGAAAACAGACATCTGGAGACAAAGGCTCTGAGCTGCCTCAAGCAATGGGTCCTCCAGGTCTACCACCCTCCCATGAACCCACTGCCTGTGGTGGTGAGGCTACACCAGAACTGGAACAGCTTTCTTAGGGAACCAGAGTGCTCTGGCAAAACTTCTTCCAGGTCAGAAAAGAGAAAATGGTGGGCCAGGCCACATGCTGTATTAACTCAGGGTTCTTCAGGATTCCAGGGCCTGGCTCTGGCCTAATGAGAATGGTCTGAGGTATGAGTCAGAAACGTCTGGACTGCAGCCCTGACTTTGCCCATGTTCCCTTGGGCTCTCTGAAAGTGAGTGTCACAGAGGTCACAGGACAATTCAGATCTATGTCTGAGACCAGGCCTAGCCACCAGCGTCAGGGCTCAGTCTCCCAGCTCCGTTCTTCCCTCTGCTTGTTAATTCACTGGACAAACAGCAGGTGGAGACAGAGGCTAGTCACCTGATAAGTTCTTTCCAAAAACCCTCACTTCCTACAGAACAGAAATGATTTCCAAATGGGACTCAGCAAAGACCCCCCTATCACCCAGGGCCGGAGCGGCACACACACTTGGAGGGTAGAAAGGATGATTTGATAATAGAGTGAGGGGAGGCTGCAAAGGGCTGGCTCTGCACAGGCTAGACTTCATCCAGAGAGAGGCCACAGGCACCCTGCAGAGGTGGTGGGTGCTGGCAGATGTGGTTCAGATACTGAGAAGGAACAAGGGAAAAGGAGGAGTAGAGGAAAAAGCCAGGCAGAGCCGGGCTTGGCTCTTGGCCTAATGAGAACGTCTGAGTTCAGAGTTGGGTTTTGCTCACTGCACAAAAAGTCACTATAGAATGTGGATTGGAAGTCAGAGGGAAAAAAGTGAAGATTGAAGTTTTAATACTTAAGGGCCAGTGAGACGACTCTGGGCAAAGGCACTTGCCTTCAAGTCTGATGACTTAGTTTAATCCCAGAGCCCACGTGGTGGAAGGAGAGAACTGAGTCCAGCAAGTTGCCCTCTGACCTCTACTCCGTGCACATGCTTGCCTGCACATATTATACATTTAAACCGTCTAAGGTTCTTGCTTAGGAAGCGATTGAAAGGGCTTTGGCAAGAGGCTTTGAACCAGAGTGAACTGTGACAACAGGGCATGCTTCTAAAGGTCACATCAAGGACACAGGGACAGGCCTCAGCAGTGCTCACAAACTGGTTGAAGTGGCTGGCTGCTGAGCTCAACTCAGGATCTGTCTACAACTCTCCCCCCTTCTCCCTCCCCAACTCACTCAGTGTGAGGATTGCAGACTAGCTCTTGGTGGGGGGGGGGTCCTAGGGAATCTGAACTCAGTTCTTCCTGTGGTAAGGCCGGCACCTTACCCACTGAGCCATCTCTCTAGACCCCATCCTTGAACGTGTGAGGTTTTAATTTGCTCTTATTTAGAATGTGGGTCTGAAACCTGTTGTGGATCACACATCAGTAATGTCAGCTCCTGGAAGGCTGAGGTCCATACGTTCAAGCTCATTCAGAGCTACGCAATGAGTTTCAAGCCATTTTGGACTGTGAATCAAGAGCCCTGCCTGTTGGTGAGGCTCAGAGGTTAAGTCCACACTGTTCTTACAGAGGATAAGAGCTCTGTTCCTAGCACACACATCAGATGGCTCACAGCTACCTAGAACTGTAGGGAGATCCAGTGCCTACGGCATCTGGCAACCCCACACCCGTGAACATACCTCCTGCCATGCACACACATAAGTTAAAATCTTTAAAAGTTACTCTGTCTTAACAATAAACGAAACCAGGTACACACCTTTAACCTCAGCACTTGGGCATAGACAGGACTGTGGAATGTTCCAGCTGAGGCAGGGCTCCATTGTGAGGCCCTGACTCAAAAGTGAATGAATAATAAAAGTGGAAAGACAGTTCAGGAGGCACCTGAGCTCCATCCTCAGAGACGTACAAAGGGGAAGGAGAAAGAGAACAGCCTCCAAAAGATGTCCTCTGACCTCCACACTGTGATGTGTGACACCCCCGCCATGCACTCACACACAATGACATGATGAGTTAAAAATTTTAGAAACCTGGGCAGGACAAAAATTATTATTATTATTATTGAACCCCCTTTCTCGAAAAAGAAGTAATACATGGCTATTTTCTCAGAATTTCATATTCATATGCCCTCCCTGGAAACCCCTCCACAGTTTCCCAATAAAGAACTCAACCCTACAGGGGCCACTCTGGACACATGCAAAGGGGATTGAATTTCCCTGCCACCCTGAAGTGTCTTCCAGATGCGGACACTTAGAATTCTATAGGTGAATAATTTCCAAGAGTTCCCACAGCTGTGAATACCCATGGCCTCAAACCCAGGTCACCTTAGGAGAAAAAGGTAGACCAGGCATAATGCACGTTCGATTCCAGCACTTGGCAGGCAGAGGTAGGCAAAGGTCTGTGAGTTTGAGACAAGCCTGATCAGCACAGCCAGACTTACAAATCCAGAGCAGGCTGCACAGGCAAGCCAGAGGCATTGCATGCAAACCAGCAGAAAAGACTGGAAGATGGGGGAGGAGGCCTCAGGGAGGAAAAGGAAACACAAAAGATTCAAATAAGAGTGGCATACCTTCCAGGGTAGAAGGTCTTGAGCATGCTCAGCAAGAGTTGGACCACTGAGCTGCACCCCATCCCCAATGCTACTGCGAGGAAAAGAGGCTGTGAGGATGTAGAAGTCTGCCCGTTGTCCTGCAGCCTGCCCTGCTGCACTCTAGACTCAAGCGTGTTCTGTGACCCCAAGTCAGACTCGTGTCCTGAGCACAGGCTCGGACTCATTCCCTCCCCCTCTCTACAGGGGTGAGACCGAACTTTGCCTCTGCTTCTCTTGGCTGCTAAAAAGGGGCAGAGTCCAGGTCTCCCTCTCCTCTTCCCAGGACCAGTCCATCTGACCCCAGCGCAGCAACCCCATCCATTCTGTTCCCGAGCTTCTGCCCCTTCGTGGGGCTCAACACAGAAGGAGCGATGAAGCAAGAGGAGAGGAGAACTTTGGGGGTTCAACCAAGTCAGAGAGAAGCCGTCTTGGGAAAAAGGTCCAAGGAGAGGCCAGCGGGGGTGGGGTGGGGGATGGGGTCTTTAGAGAAGAGAGAGGGAGGCAGATGGCTGGAATAAGAAGAAGGAGGGGCAGTAGGGGACAGGGAAAACAGGAACACAGAGACTTAGGTCACCTTCAGGGTCCATAGTGACTTGGAGCAGCCAGCGGGTCAGTGTGTCCACCACTGTTCAGATGGAAAGCTCCCAGAAGCTGAGGCTGGGGGTGGGACTGTCAGAGAGAGGGGAGGGAGGGGCCGAGCTGGGTTAGTCCTTCCTGAGAGCCCTCCTGGTTCTCCTGCTGGACCCGTTAAGCCAGTCCCATTGTAAGCCAGAATCAGTGGGACGTACTCAGCTGTGAGAGTTAGAAATTCTGAATCCTCTGGCACCAACGAGGCCCTGTTTTCTCCCACTTCCAGTGGAGCTCCATCAGAGTGCAGGGCTATGAATGCGGGACCTCACTCTCCTATGAGGGCCGGAACAATTTCATTCTCCCCACCCCCACCAGAGAGAGACCCGCTGTATGAATCCACCTGCCTGTGCCCTCAACCCCGTGCTAGAATTAAAGCGCACACAACCACGTGTGGCCCATTCTCTTTTTGTCTCAAATACCTTTTCTGGGGAACAGAGTAGGAACCTCACAGTTGTCCCCTGATTCCCCCACTCTTCCTGAGAGCGACAGTTTGAAAGTGCTTCTCCAAAGTCAGTGTGTTGTAAACTTAACCACCGAATTTATAGATATTTTGAGGAGGGGTTTGGGATGAGGTCATAAGGGTGACAGTAGAGACTGTGACCTCAGTGGCTTTATAAGACCCAGCAATGTTGCATGTTTGGATCATATGTGGCTCCGTGCTCTAAGTCTTTGATCGTGTATGTTTAACCTGGAGTACTTGTGGGAACCAGAAAACTACCTAAGGGTGGGTCAATAAAATAAAGTAGAGAAGCGGGGGAGGGGGAGGTTAACCAAAATAAAAGCTATATGCAAAAGCTATAGGGAAATCATCTTCCAACCCAAGAAAACCTATTAGTGAAGAGAATAGAACACTGAGAGATTCAGGGTTAAAGTGGAGAAAAAGAGATTCGGGAAAGGAGGGGGTGGGGGCAACCCAGACTAAGTATATATGAAGAAGCGTTGCAGAAATCCACTGGTCTAAAAGCTATTTTTAGATGAACAGTGTTTCTTAAATGGGGAGTTGAGCAGAAGTACCCCGCATGGGTGGACAGAGCTTCCCAGAAGGACATGAATTATTAAATGAAAACCTCAGTGCCAGGGGTGGGCCACTTCCCTATTAGTTAGTCAGGGAGGCTCCAGACGCTCCCAAAATAGCACACTATTGCCATTGCTCTTGGTTGTACACCATAACCACAGGGTAAAAGTCTATTGCTGAATGCGGAACATAACCAAATTAACCTGGAAGCAGTCAGGAGACTTTCTCCCTGTTGGCTAGCCTAATGTGTGATGGTGCGATGCAGGCTTCTGGGAGAGAAAAGACATGTCTTCTCCAGTGCTGGATCCTTCCTGCTGAAACTGACAGGGTAAGATGCCAGCAAAGGTTGTGGGGTACCATGCCAAGGTCTCCCTGAGAAATTACTCCGTGACACAGATCTAGTATGAGAGGTTTACTGGGGAGGAAAGAAAAGGAAGGACAGAGAAGCAGACAGACTGACAGGCAGACTGACAAAGAGAGGGAACAGGAGAAATAAACATGGGACAAGATGAAGAAAGCAGAGAGAGAGCCACAGAAGACATAGAGAAAGACCTGGGGTGTCTGGGAGTGCTTTTATGTTTTATGCACAGCACACACCTGGCACACCGGGTGGGGGTGATGTAAGCAGCTCTAGGTCCCTGGGAGCAGGCCAGTGGGACCAGCTGTTTGCTAGCAATAACACTGCCCTATGGATAAGATGTATCCTCTAATGCTATAGTGTGTCTTAGGGTTTCCTTTGCTGTGGAGAGACACCATGGCTGAGACAACTCTTATAAGAGCAGCATTTAATTGGGGCTGGCTCGCAGTTTCAGAGCTCCAGTCCTTATCACCATAGCAGGAAGCATGGCAGTGTCTCGGCAGACACTGTGCTGGAGAAGGAATACAAGCTTCTACATCTTGATCCCAGGGCAAGCAGAAGGAGTTTCTCAAAGCCCACCCCCCACAGTGACACACTTCCCCCAACAAGGCCACACCTCCTAATAGTGCCACTCCCTGGGCCAAGCATATTCAAACCACCACAGAGTGGCAAGGCAGTATGGGGGTAACCAGCCACCTTTTGGGTTGTTTGTGTTTTTAGATGAAGCTTGCTCCACAGGGAGGGTTCCTTGCCTGGAACTATAAACCTGTTCCAAGATTCATGACTAGAGATGGTTGTAGGGCCTATGGGAGAATCTACTGTTGTTACTTCATTAAATGGTCATGCAGTCAAACTGCATTTTAGTATTTATGGTTATACCCTTAGATTTGTACTATTCTCAACTTGTGCTGGCTGTAAAGAACTCCCAGTGCTTAGCTGGGGATGGTCATCTATACCAACCCCCACCACCTGAGGCTCGGGACATATCATGGAATAGAGGGTAAAAGACTTTAAAAGCCAGAGAGGGGAAGAGAGTCACAAAATGCCAACTTTTGATCATCTCACAAAAGCTGTGGATGTCTGCACAAAAGCAAGCCAGTCAAAATGTCCTCACTAAAGGGTCTGACCCCTATCAGAGGAGCTATTGGCAGCTGACAGATACTGAGAGACAGGGAGAAAGCCACTCTTGTCTGGGGACATAGCTGTTAGTAACTTTAGTTTTTTTCAAAACCTACTTTTTTAATGATGGCTCTTAAATGATTTAACCTACCTTTTAGCCCACCACCCACCAGAGGTAGTGGAGAAGAAATGATACAGAGGGACTGGAGAGATGGCTCAGCTGTGAAGAGCACTGACTGCTCTTCCAGAGGTCCTGAGTTCAAATCCCAGTAAGCACATGGTGGTTCACAACCATCTATAATGGGATCCAATGCCCTCTTCTGGTATGTCTGAAGACAGCTACAGTGTACTCAGGTAAATAAATAAAATAAATAAATCTGTTAAAAAAAAAAAAAAGGAAGGAAGGAAGGAAAGAAGGAAGAAAAAATAAAGATAAAAATACAGAGGAAGTGGACCTGTTTAGAAATGGTTCTTTGGAGCAACTCCCATCTATGTTGTCTAGAAATCGACAGTTCAGTTCATAGGTTAGCAGCTGCAGCTCCATCCATTCGCAAACATTTCAGATACACCAACAGTCCAGTTCAGTAGAGTCAGGACAGCAAACACAGATCAGCAGCAGAGACAGCCAGGCCTCAGCAGGCGTCAACAGGAGAGACCAGCAGGAGAGACGGAGACCAGGAGGAATGCCAGAAGAAGTTTCCTGCTGTGCCTTTCTCAGCAAAGCAAAGATCAGAAGATCAGGGAAGTCACAAGTCCAACAAGAGTTGCACAGCTAGTTCTATAAGCAAGCCAAGGTCAGCCTCCATCGCTGTCCTTGGAGTCCTATTCATATCTCCAGATACCATGTGCATCTGGCTCAGCTGACATCATCTGACAACCAGCCTGAGAGTCTGAGGATGCCTTAAGAAACTGCAGAACACCACTAGAAGTTGTTTTGGTACATTTTTCTCTGTGGAGTCCCAACATATGCAGCTCAGCTACACAATGCAAGGCAGGCTAATACATGCAAAGGATCCTTCATCACGTGTCCTTTAACGTGTTTTAGCAAACCACCCTTTCACGTGTGTCCACTGCAGGAAAACACTCCTACATGTGTTTGCCCCGGTAAAACTCCATTCGGCACAACTGACTTGTCAAAGAACCCTTACATTTCCACTTCAGCTGCTGGTAGCTTGCTCATGCGTCAGTGGACACCACATACCTAGGTGAATGTGGGCAGCAGAAACTGAACTCAGAGTTATTGATAACAAAAACTGAATAAAGGGCTAGAGAGATGGCTCAGTGGCTCCCAACCATCTGTAATGGAATCTGATGCCCTCTTCTGGTGTGTCTGAAGACAGCTACAGTGTGTTCATGTAAATAAAATAAGTGGATCTTTATTAGTGGAAAGAAAGTAACCAAAAGTGTACTCACATACATAAATAAATTTAAAAACAAAACAAAACAAAAAAATCACCTTAAAAAGAACTGAATAAAAAGAAGGCAGTAAGCTGGGAGGGATGTGCGGTGAGGGCAGTATGAAGGGTTGGAAGCAGTGGTGGGTAGAAATGATTAATATGTTCTGAATAAATGTGTTCCTTCCCCCCAAGACAGGATCTTACTGGGTAGCCCTGGCTGCCCTGGAATTCACTATGTAGACCAGGCTAGCCTCAAGCTTGATCCACCTGCCTTTGTCTGTCAAGTGCTGGGGTTGAAGATCATGCCACCACAATGAGTTAGTGTGTGATCTTTCTAATAATAACAAAGTATTCATTAAAATATAATCTAGGGGGCAAGAGAGATGGCCCAATGGTTAGGAGTCCTTGCCGCTCTTGCAGAGGACCTGGATTCAGTCCCCAGAATGCACACGACAGCTCACAATCATCTATAACTCCAGTTCTGGAGGATCTGACAACATCTTCCGGCCTCTGAGAGCACCAGACATCCACATGCTTCACTTACATAAACTCGAACACTCATACACTACCTCCAATTGTGTGGTTGAACCTTTATTAAAAGTAGGTTGCAAAAAATTTATGCCTTCAGAGAGAACTCTGTGCTTTTTCCTTGTTAATGGATTATCAGCTAAAATATGTAGGTTTTTTTTTTTAAGATTTTTATTTTATCTAGATGAGTATACTGTAACTGTCTTCAGACACACCCGAAGAACACATCTGATCCCAGTACAGATGGTTGTGAGCCACCATGTGGTTGCTAGAATTTGAACTCAGGACCTCTGGAAGAGGAGTCAGTGCTCTTAACCGCTGAGCCATTTCTCCAGCCTGTTGTAGTTGTTTAATGAAACACAGATATGTTATGGGTGGAAGAGATAGTTCAGCCATTAAGAGCACTTGTTGCTTTTGCAATGACTGGCTTTCTATTCTCAGCTCCACATGGTGGCTCACAAACATCAGTTCCAGGAGATCTAACAGCCTTTTCTAATCTCTAAACAAGGTAGGCATCTGGCATACATGTAACATACATACATACATACACTCACACAAGCAAAACACTTACATGCATAAAAAATCTAAAAAATTATTGATGATTAAATATGTATACAATAGTAAATTTTAACATTATGTTTATGTTTAAAATTTGATTTAATTGACCAAGTCAACAGTCAACAGGTTCTCCAGGGCAAGAGAGAGGATAAAAAGAAAAAAGATAATTAGACGACATTGTAGCATGACCCCAGCCGGTTCTGAGACTGAGGTGGGTTTATTATTTTCCAGTCTGCTTTTTATACCATTTTAATTACATGCAGAATAATAAGATCAGTTCTGAGTCACGAACAAGCAAGTCAATTAACAAAATCCTGTAAACACCTTTCCAGGGGTTAATCAAAATGACCAAGACAAAAGGACTGCCACACACGCCTCAGCCGAGCCTGCGCTGAGCTTTGCATTAACTCAAACATAAATGCTCTTAATCCAGACCTGTTTCCTGAGTCCAGGCCCAAAGTCAGACTCCTGCCTTGAGTTTATTTCTTTTGTCCTTGTAATGTCAAATTCCCACCAAGTATCTAGAAGCAAGTGGCCCCAAAAGACTCTCCACATTTAATCATGTCTTTAAATTTTTAAGAAGAAAGAGGAGGGGGGTTGGAGAGATGGCTCAGTGGTTAAGACTGCTCTTCCAAAGGTCCTGAGTTTAAATCTCGGTAACCACATGGTGGCTCACAACCATCTGTAATGGGATCTGACGCCCTCTTCTGGTGTGTCAACATTGAATAAATAAATATTTTAAGAAGAAGAAGAAGGAGAGGAGCAGAGCTTGCATGCTCTGTGTTCTTGCAATGTGACACCCTCCCCTGACCTCCTCTGAACTCCTCTCGCACCAGGCACACACGTGATGCACACACAGACATGCAGTCAAAGATCTCATACACGTCAAACATTAAAGATTTGTGTATTTGTTATGAATGTAGAGTGCTTTATCTGCCAAAAGAGATTCTCAGATCCTATTGTAGATGGCTGTGAGCCATGTAGGTGCTTGGGAATTGAACTCAGGACCTCTGAAAGAGCATCAAACATTAAATAAATAGTTTTAAAGAAAATGAAGGAAGGGAGATAGGGGAGAAAGGTGGACCAGGGAAGCTTTCACCATCCCGAGACGTAAACTCCTGCTAGGGGCCAGCAGGGTCTTCATTTCTTCACTGGAAACCATTCTTGCTACAGTCTTCTGGGGAATGATTACCAAAGCCTCTCACATCTTCCAGCACACCCCCTCCCCCACTTCCTGTGCCCCTTGACTGGGGAGTAAGGTGAGGCAAACCAGGCCCGGAGGGTGCAGAAGTTAAGGTTCCTCACTGCAGGCCCTTTCACTCCTGCCCCTTGTTAGCCTTGATTTGGATCTGGGAAGTGCGTTCCACCACCATCCACACTACTGTTTCCTGTCCTCCCAGCCACTATTATTCTTTCCTGGCTGACCTTCTGTTGTTATGTTCTGGTTTGGTTTTTTTGAGACAGGATCTTGCTGTGTAGATCAGGCTAGCCTGGAACTTACTATGTAGCCCAGGCTACCCTCAATCTTCTTACCTCAGCTTCCCAAGTACTGGGATCTGTGACGTGTGCTACTATACTAGGCTCTGGGTCAGTTTTGAAGTTTTTCTTCCTTGTGTATTGCAGTCCCTTTCTATAGCAAGTCTTTCATTTTGGTATTCCCTCCCTGTGGTAGCTGTTTTTTTTTTTTTTTTTTTCCTGGACATCCAACTAAACTACATTTCCCAGCATTCTTAGTGCTGAGGCCAACCTAGGACCTGATTCTGGTTAATTGGAGTGTGTGTGCAAGTGCTACCGCTTCTTCCAGACTCTTATATAAGCCATCAGGCAGCCTTCCCTTCTCTCCTACAAGCTGGTAGAAAGCAGAACATTTCCTGACCCTAGCAGAATAACAAGAGTACAAAAGGAAAGAAGCTTAAGTCCCCAGATGCTTCAAATGTCGACAGTAAATTGTTACATAAACAGAAATCCCTTTTTGCCCTTCCTTCCCTTTGTCTCCTTCTCATTAAAAAACGGTAAACATTATTTTTAAAATAAAAAAAAATGTTTATGTGTATTTTGCCTGAATTCACATCTATGTACCACCTGCATGCATGGTGCCCAAGGAGGCTAGAAGGGGGTGTCAGATCTCCTGGGACAGTTGTGAACTGTCATGTGGATGCTGGGAACTGAACTACTGGGTCCTCTGGAATTATAGCCACTGCTGTTAATCACGGA
The DNA here is from genome assembly GCF_963924665.1 of Micromys minutus. Taxonomy (NCBI): domain Eukaryota; kingdom Metazoa; phylum Chordata; class Mammalia; order Rodentia; family Muridae; genus Micromys; species Micromys minutus. The sequence continues at coordinate 71,499,524 of NC_137971.1, read as the reverse complement.
GCCATCTCTCCAGCCTTGGTTCTTTCAGAATTTTTTTAAAATTTATTTATTTATTCTATATGAGCACACTGTAGCTGTCTCCAGACAGAAGAGGGCATCAGATCTCATTACAGATGGTTGTGAGCCACCATGTGGTTGCTGGGATTTGAACTCAGGACCTCTGGAAGTGTAGTCAGTGCTCTTAACCATTGAGCCAGCTCTCCAGCCCTCAAATTTTGAATTAATTAAATAGTTTATTTATTTTGAGGCAGGGTCTCTCTCTACATAGCCCTAGCTATTCTTGAATTCAATATGTAGACCCAACTGGCCTCAAACTCACAGAAACCTACCTGCCTCTGCCTCCAAAGTATTAGAATTAAAGCATGCACACGACAGGTCCCAGCCTCCAGACATTACAAAAAAATTAGAGTCTTGATATGTATGTAGCTCAAACTGGGTTCATGCGTCAGCCTCCTGATTGCTGGGATTATGGGGCAGGTTAACCATTATAACATGCAGACCCCAAATGTCAGCATTCTAACTCAAGGGTTTGCTTCTGCTGGCACAGTGCATAGCCTATTCAGTAATGATATAACTTCTCTATGCACCACCCCATTATTACAGCTGCTTATAAATGGGTCGCCATAGTTCATGCCTGTAATTGAAGCTACTCCAGAGGGGCACTTGAGCCCAGCCCGGGCCATATCGTAAGACTACCCAGAACAAAGCAACAAACAACTAGAAACCTCTTACAACCCTGAAGCCCTTGTGGCTAGGCCTCGAATCATCTCCAAAGAGAATTTCAGATCCATTCCTGTGCCTACATCTCTGTGCAGTAACTGTGCATTTGGCGGCCTGGGCGTTGGGCTCTCGAGCTGCAAAGATGCTGCAGCACTGGGAAGCTCCCTGCTCTGACATTCCCACAGCCACACAGCCTGGTCTTGGAACTCAGGTGGTGGCTTGCTCGCTCAATGCCCTGAGTGGGATCCCCAACACTGCACATGTCATGTCTGGTGGCATTCACCTCTGACATCAGCACTCAGGAGGTGGGGCAGGGGGACCAGCAGGTCAAGGTCAGGAACTAGGGAGACCTGCAAACTTGAGGACCTGAGTTTGGACTCCCAGCACCTATGTGAAAAAGCTGGGTATGGTCATGCTGTCCTGTGACCCCAGTGCCTTGGGCAAGGGGAGGTGGTGGAGATACAGGCACTGCCGCTTTTTGGCCATCAGTCAAGCCTCCCCCAGCCCCCAAATGTCTGACAGCTCCAGGTTCAGTAAGAAACCAATCTCAAGGAAATATTGTAGAGATTGTCTATACAGCATATATGAACAAAGCACTGTCTATAGTCCACAGGAACACACACACACACACACACCAGTCATCCCCTGCTCTATAGTGAGTTTAAAGCCATTTCATATTAGACTGTCCCCAAAAACAAACCAACAAATCAAAAACCAAAACACCATACTGCCTAGTCATTTTTGTCATCACAGGAGCGAAGACAGTAGGAGTGTCGACAGTCTGTCTACAGAGGGGGCAGGGCAAGGGGACAACTTCACTAAGGATTGACATTTGAGTCAGAGCTTCATGGCTGAGGAGGAGTGTGGTGAGAAGTCACATGGGTGTACTGTGGGGACAACTGGCAGTGGGCTGGCTTTGGGCAGAGCCTGTACAAACGCAAAGGCAAGCAGGTGGCTCCCTTGGCTAACGATGATTGGTTCTGTTTTCACTGGATTCTTGGCCAAGGTGCACCCAGCCTGTTTTGATGTCACAAACCATAGGAAGAGAGCTGGGCAAGTGAGGCCTACTTGTAACTCTCTGTTCAGAACACTAGATGGCTCTTTGCAAGCTGTATAGCCCTAAAGAACCATTTCCTTTCCATCTAGTTTCTACTTTGTTATTTTAGAACCATGTGATCATATTCTTTTCTTGCTTGTTAATAGTGGGAGATCTGTCCCCTGGCACACAATCTGAACATGGTGGGTCAGTGCTGACAGAGCCCCTCCATTCCTGCCCCAGGGAATTCTGTCTTTCCACCCCAGGCTTTGTCTACCTCCACTAGAAAAACTGTCAGGGTCAGCAATGGGAACAAAAAAAGAGAAGCAGCGGGCTGGAGTGATGGCTCAATGGTTAGAGCACTGACTGCTCTTCCAGAGGTCCTGGGTTCAAATCCCATCAACCACATGGTGGCTCACAACCATCTGTAATGGGATTTGATGCCCTCTGAAGACAACTACAGTGTACTTATAACAAATAAATAAATCTGAGAGAAAGAGAGAGAGAGAGAGAGAGAGAGAGAGAGAGAGAGAGAGAAGCAGCTATGAATACCCATCATTAGGAGAACAGATTTCTCATAGGTACACATAGGCCCCTTCTCACGTGAGATATTGTAAATCCTCTCCTAGCCTCTCTGAAAATTTCACACAGGAGAACAAAACTTATTTGAAGCTGTGATTTCCTCCCTCTCCCTCCTTCTCTTCCCTCATCCTCAGAGCTGAAAACAGAATCCAGAACACAGACACTGGACACGGGTCCCCAAGTCCCACAACCATGATCTTTTTGTCTGGTTGGTTGAGTTTGGGTTTTTGCATCTCAAAAAGATGAGTTTCTTTGTGTAACAGCCATGAATGTCCTGGACCTCACTCTGTCCTCCAGACTCAAACTCACAGAGATCCACCTGCCTCTGCCTCCCGAGTGCTGGGATTAAGGGTGTGCACCACCATGCCTGGCAAGATTTACTTTTATTATTTAAAATGCAATGTATGTGTGTTAGGAAGTGTACACATGAGCGCTATGTTCTTAAGAGGCTAGAGGCATTGACTCCCCTAGGGTTAGAGTCACAGGGGGTTGTAGTCACCTGACATGGGTGTAGGAACTGAACTTGGGTCCACTGCAGAGCAGAACATGTTCTTAATGCCTGAACCATCTCTCTACCTCACAGTATGAGTTTTGACGCGTGTAAGAAAGAATGTGATACTCAAGACAGGACAGCTCAAAGTGATGATGATATTAAGAATGTGGTTGGACTGGAGCGATGGCTCAGCGGTTAAGAGCACCGACTGTTCTTCCAGAGGTCCTGAGTTCAATTCCCAGCGACTACATGGTAGCTCACAACCATCTGTAATGGGATCTGATGCCCTCTTCTGGTGTGTCTGAAGACAGCTACAGTGTATTCATATAAATAAATAAATCTTTTTTTAAAAATGTGGTTAGTTCTGTTGATAAAGCTTATAGTTTAAAAGAAATTTAAAAGTGTGAGGATATGGCTTGGTTGCTAAGTTGCTAGATGCACAGGCATGAGAGGCCCTGAGTTCCATCCCCAGCCTCACAACTTCCTCTCACTCGAGCGCTGACACACACACACACACACACACACACACACGCACACGCACACGCACACTTAAAGCAACCAGAAACTTTAAAAGATTTATTTATTTATTTCATGTATGTGAATACACTCTTGCTGTCTTCAGACGCCTGCGAAGAAGGCATCAGATCCACCATGTGTTTGCTGGAAATTGAACTCAGGACCGCTGGAAGAGCAATCAATGCTCTTAACTGCTGAGCCATCTCTCCAGCCCAAAGCAACCAGAAACTTAAGAAGAAATGATGAAATCCAGAGCCTATGGATTTTTTGACCCTGATAGGCCAGGAGAGGCCCCTTCCTCTTCCCTTCCCTGAGAAAGAGATTCCACCAGGAAAAGAAAGATACCTAAAGGATGCTGCCTGTCCTCAAGGCGTGTGCTCCCCTTGCCTCATTCCCCAAGCATTACACAAATCCCAAGGTAAAGAAGAGCCCCTGGGCTGTGACCTGGAGCACTGGGCCCTGAGTCATGATGTCATATCCTTAGTGAAGACCCTTACTGCCAGCTCAGGGATTACTCATGCTGGCTGGCTTCAGGGACCCTGGATGCCACACTCAACCAGAAAAAATGATTTGTGAGTTTGTTTTTGGTTTGAAAGAACCAAAACTTACTATCCCTTCCCAACCTGGAACTTGCTATGTAGACCAGGATGGCTTTAATATATTAATTTTTATTTTATGTGCGATGGTGTTTTATCTGCAGGCATGTGTGAGGTTGTCAGATCCCCTGGAACTGGAGTTGCAGACAATTGTTGAGCTTTTGGAAATTGAACCTCTGGAGGAGCAGCTACGGCTTTTAACCACAGAGCCATCTTCCCTGACCCCCATGCTTTTCAGTTTTTTATTGTTGCTGTTTTGTACTTTATTTTACATATGTGAGCACACTGTCGATGTCTTCAGACACACCAGAAGAGGGCAACATATCTCATTACAGATGGTTGTGGGCCACATGTCGTTGCTGGGAATTGAACTCGGGACCTCTGGAAGAGTAATCAGTGTTCTTAACCACTAAACCATCTCCCCCACTCCCTTTTTTTGTTTTTGTTTTTTTGAGATAGGTTTTCTCTGTGTAACAACCCTGGCTGTCCTGAAACTCATTCTGTAGACCAGGTTGGCCTTGAACTCAGAGATTTGCCTGCCTCTGCCTCCTGAGTGCTGGGAATAAAGGCAAGTGCCCCACCACCAGGTTGTAGACAGTGCTCTTAATGGTGGAGCCTTGTATCCCGCCCTCTGATTATTTAGCTGTTGAACTATTTGAGTTTCAGATACTGAATCTGAGACAGGCTCTCGTGTAGTTTAGGATGGCTTCAGACTTGCTATGTAGCCCAGGATGACCTCAAGCTCCTAATCCTTCTGTAACACTTTTTAAGTTCTAGGAGTGACAGGCTTGTGCTACCAGGGCTAGCTCGTGGTTTATGTTTTAAAATGACTAAAAGAAAGGATTTTGAACATTTTGCCACAAACAAACATCTGAGTGGACAGGCATGTTAATCACCCTGATTTGATCACTCAACTTTGTGCATCTATTGATATAGATGTACCTCATAAAACTGAATAATTATTGCATATCAATCCAAAATAAAATAAAAATTTGGCTGGGCATGGCTGAATACTCCTGTGCTCCTAACACTTGGAAGGCTGATGTAGGAGGAGGGTGAGTCCCAAGACATCTGGGCTAAAGGTCACATCCTGCCTATCTCAAAACAAAGCAAAACCAGTAATTCAAAATTAACCTTTCCTTCTTAAACCAGAGGAAAGGATAGCTGGTAGGATAGCGCACACCTGTAATCCCAGCACTTGGGAGGTAGAAGGAGAGAGGTCAGGTGTTCCATCCAGGCCAGTCGGACATCCCAGGCTACGTCTTAATATACAAAACAAAAACAAAAACTGCACAAAACAAAAAACTAATACTAGAAGAGGAGGAAGAGGAGAAAGGGAAAGGAAGAGAACAAAAATAAAATAGAACGTGGGGGTGGGGCTGTACAAGGATCTCAGAAGAGTACAGGCAAAATGAGACCTGAAGAAAGGACCAGGGGGAGAAGGGACCCACTAGTCATGGGCTTAGGACCAAGGAACCAAGCACAGGGAAGTTTGAGGACGTCTCTAGACACATTGCTTGACAACAGGAAGAATGGCTCTGACTGTCCTGAGGCTCCATGGGACAGATGGGATGCCCTGCCCCTTCCATCCCAACTCTTCCAGAAGCCACCTCAAGCCTTTTAAGACTGTCTCCACAGCTCTCTTCTAACCACACCCTCCATGCCTCTCTAAGAAACTTCTGCTTCGGGCTGGAGAGGTGGGTAAGAGCACTGACAGCTCTTCCAGAGGTCCTGAGTTCAATTCTCAACAATAATGAGATCTGGTGCCCTCTTCTGGTGTGTCTGAAGACAGCTACAGTGTACTCAAAAAAAAAAAAAAAAAAAAAAAAAAAAAAAAAAAGTCTGCCTCACCAATTTTTTAAAGATTTATTTATTTTTGTGTGTATGGGTATTTTGCCTGCATATATGCATGTGCACCACATGTGTACCTGGTGCCCTTGAAGGTCAGAAGAGGGCGTTAGGTTTCCTGGAACTGGAGTTGCAGACAGTTGAGAGCTGCCATCGTAGGTGCTGGGAACAGAACCTTAGTCCCCCAGAAGAGCAGCCAGTGCTCTTAACCAATGAGCCACTTCCCAGCCCCCACACCAATATTTTTCATAACTGTAAAAGTAAAGACATTTATTTTGTAAAACACAGAAAGTAAGGTGAAAAAAACACACGTAAGTTCCCCACCTTTAGGAGGACCACACTAAACATTCAGGATGTAGCCTCTACCACAAATGAGGGAATACATACATATCTACAGGCCATTTGCTTCTCCCTACCCCATGTCAGCCGCAGGCATTTCTGAAGACATTACACATTTCTGAAGACAAGGCCAGGATGTCGCAAACACAAGCCACTTGCTATAGTTTCATAACTGATGGAGTTGAAACGGTCTCTGTGTTTTACATTTCCCTGTTTCTGTTTGCCTGCTTTTTTTCCTTCTTCTATTTTTGCTTTTCCTGTGTCTGTTGCTTACTGGGCTTTCTTTCTCCTGAGCTGAAGGACACCTGTCTGTGTCCACTATGATCCCTGTCCCACTTACTTAGATATTTTTGCGTTACTAGTCTTTGTGTTAAATGCTTTCCCCCTTGCTAGCTGCCAGCGCCTCATCAATCTGATCTATCGATCCATTCATTCATTCATGGGAGCCCGCACTGGGTACCTGCTGCCTGCCAGGCACTGGAGCCACTAAGAAGAGAGATGTGGCCAAGACCCTGGGACAAACATGAAGCTTCCTTTTCTTCCTTCAGAGGCAGAATATCAACCACTTCCTAGTTTTGTTCCTCTTGTGACCATTTTGTCTGTCATTCCACTGAGCACCTTGAACATTTAACCCTGTCTGGACTGAAGTCCTGTTGGGTGCCACCCACCATCTCTACCCCATTTCCTTGTCTTCCTCCCATCACCTGAAACCGTGAAACACAGAAGTGACAGTGGAACTGGAGAGGCAGAGCCATCGGCCTTTCAGCTTGGTGACATTCTTTTCTAAGCCTGAAATTGGGACACTCAGTTTGGCAAAACAAACAAACAAACAAAAAAACCCACCACAACAGTTGCTGTGTTCCTTAAGGGACATTTGCACCTCACTTTATCCATCTCTGTTAGAGCTGGTCCACACAGCCCCCAGAGAGCAGTAGAAATGTGTTCAATGTGGCCCAGGCATGCCCATCTCCCCCCTTCCTCCTCCCCACAGACTTGGGGAGGGAACAATGACAGCTTGAGGTGGTGGCAGCTGATCCATGTCCCTTTCCATTCTTTGTCCCCTCCCTCCCACCTTCCCCTTTCCTGTCCAGGTCACACACCAGCACACGCACACACATCTCTTTTTGTAGGTCAGTCTGTTCTCAAGGACAGCACCCTCTGACTCAACAACTTCCTCTTGCACATCACCACCTTTGGACCACGTGCCTGGGCTGGTATCAGAGGCTGGCAATTCAGAAACAGCACAACTGTGGCCTGTCCCCTCTCTCTACCTCAGACCCTTAGGGAGTCTCTGGCACCCATGTCCACCCCCGGGCCTGTCATTGATTTAACTCTCTCTTATTCCCCTGAGACAAGGGAAGGACTTAAACCTTGGAGTGGAAGAAGAAACAGACAAACGGGATCTGTGGGGAAGAGCATCAATGCATCACCCAGTCCCTGCACTGGGCTGACTCTTCTCCCCTTCCTGCATGTGTGTCTGCTGGTCTGTGCAAGCTGTGGGTGTGGTGTGTGCTGGTGTGAGGCAGCCTTTGAGGAAAGGATATGGCAGCTTCGCTGAAGAACTCATACTTGATGGCACATTTAGTCCCCGTCCCGTTTGCATTCTTTTGGGGGCTATAGACAGCCATACCCTATCTGAGTTCTCAGCAGCTACTGTGCCCCTCCCTTTGAATTCACCAGCACCGGCCTTGCTCTCTCCTTTGGTCACCAGTACTGTTGGCAGCCATCACCTAAACTGTCCTATCCTGCACATAAACCATACTTCCGAGTGAGAGTGGACACAGCAGGTGCGGGGACTACGTGGAGCCAGAAACTCTCCTCATCCCCACCTCAAGAAGTGACTGATCTCTGGCAGCAGCTACCAGCCAGCCCAAAAAGTCACAGGTCACAGTTCACCCAAGAGAAGCTGGATGGCCCATCCAGGCTCTAAGCTGGCCCCAAAGCAAATAGTTGAGAGGCAGTCCTGAAGGGCCCCCCTTCCGGGAGGGTTTGTGTGTGCATGTACTTCCTAGGTTCATCCTAGGGAGTTTTCCGGCGGCTCATTTCATTCTTCCAGGGGGCAGTCCTTGGAAAAAATTCAGGTCAACTAAGATTATTCTCCTGGAGATTCAGCAACTGGCTCCAAAGGGAGCCCAGAGGAAGGAGAGGTGGGAAACAGAGGTGGGGGGAGGAGGGAGAGGAAATGAAAGGATGAATAATGAATGGATGGATGGGTTTGGTCCACAAGTATTCACAGATGCAGTGTATGAGGCAGCAGGACCTAGGGTCAAGGAGCAGGTTGGATGGATACCTGTTGCTCATAGGGATTCAGGGGCAGCCCCATCTTTGGCTTGTAGCCCGTCAGAAGTTGGGGTTTCCACAGCTTCATCCTCACTGCCCACTAGTGGCTCTTCCTCCCCCTTCGGGTTGGGACCCAACCCAGGCTTCAGCTCTTCTAGTACTAAAGAGCTCTGGCGAGACTTCCTTCGGCCGAAGAAAGTGGTGAGCATGGGCCACTGCCCAGAGCCCTCCGTCCCCTGCACCCCAGAGTCCTTGTTGCCTCCTGACCCTGATGTGGTTGTGGCTTCTTCATCAGGAACCCGGGCTGGTCCAGCCCAGGCATCCACCACCCCATTTCGTTTTCCACCTCCGCTCAGGGTCAGAGCCCCAGTCCTCCGCTTCTGCCTGTGGCGCCACAACAGCAGAAGCGCCACGAGGGCCAAAACCACCACCAAGGTAATAAGCATGGGCACTAGCAACATGCCACTTGACCCTTTGCTTGGTGACCTGGCAGTTATGGGATCTGGGGTAGACATCGTGAATATTTTTATGCTGGAGACTGGGGTGCTATTGGCCACACTGGAACTCTCCACAGAACTGGTTGTTATGGTGGCAGAGACTCCATGTGTCTCAGTGGAGGGCCCCGGAGCCTCAGTAGCCATGGTGATAGGGGGAACACTGGTCTTAGAGCTTACTGTTCCAGCCGCAGATGGTCCACTGGTCTCGGCATAACTTGTTGTCACAGCGACGGGAGTTGCACTGGCTCCTTTAAAGGTTTCTAGAGAGGTAGATGCCACAGTTCTGTCTGTCACAGGATTGGTTATGGTAACTGGAGGGTCACTGGATACATCTGATGATTCTGGGAGCCGTACTGATGATGTCTTGCTGGAAACATCCTGAGAAGTTGTAGGCTCCGGTAGAAGGGTGCTCACACTGGTAACAGCAGGTGTCCCAACAGAAGACAATTCAGTAGTTCCCAATGGGGTCAAGGAAGCTGGGGCTGGAGTCTCCCTCCAGGGGCTGATGGTCTCCTTACGGTCCACTGACCCAATAGAAACTGATGAGTCGGTACTCAAAGCTTCAGGGGTACTTGGGGCCTTGATATGTGGGGTAGATATCACCATCGTTGTACTCTGCAGATTTTCTAGGCTCATCACCTGGGCCCAGAAGACCCCACAGAGGAGGAGAAGCAAGGCCATCTCCAGAGCGACGGGCGGGAGCAGGAGTTGGGACCTGAAAGTAGGGAAGTTACAGAAGAACACACAGAGGTTGGGGAGGGAAACCTGGCCAGCCCCCTCCTCCTGCCCACTTCCCTGCCAACTGCCAAGCCCAACTTGTGGTTTAACGTTTTTTTTTTTTTTTTTCCATTCTTGCTTTCACTATTATCAGAGACATCAGCTCAGACTCCAGAACAGCCATGTCCTCCTGGCCTTCACTCACTGTTCCAGCCAGTGGCTCTTGACCCCTTTTCCCTATCACTGCAGGCACATTCCTCACCCTCTAAGCAACCCCCCCCCCCCCCCCCCGATCATATCGTCTTACCAGCTTAATGGTTAAGGCACAGGGAGGGCCAGGGCGAGTACCTCCAGTCCTTCTTGAGGCTTGGTTAGGACTGACTGGGGCCACCCCAACTGAGCCCCAGGGGGAAAGGAAGTGGGTCTTGGCTCCACCCACTCCACCCCAGCATCCTGCCCCACCCATTCCTACTCCCACAGTTGACTGGGGAGACCCAAGGATTCAGTGGCAGCATGAAGGGATGCTTGTGGTCCAGAATGGGAATTCTTAAGTTTTCACTGGAGTACGAATGTCAAAGGGTCAGAGATGGGCGCTGAGGACTAGGAGATGAAGTGGAAGAATGGAGCGGAGAACAGGTTCCTTTCCATCTGTTGTCCCTCAAGCTGTTTGGCCAGAACCTGAGATGGTGGGTGCACTTCCTGCCGAAGAGCTCCTAAGAAGTAGCATGGCCAGGGGAGCCTCCCGACTCTGCTCATGGTCCTGAAGGGCTTTCCAGGCTGCTGAACCCTGCCCGAGCCACAAGGAATTGAGGTCACTCCTGTGGTCCCCCCAGTTTAAGCTAGCACTAACACTGCATATGCTAGGGTCTCAGAACGAGAAGAGCTGGAAAGATGGCTGAGAGGTTTGGAGCCCTTGACGGAGACCCGTTCAGTTTCCGCTCGGTGGCTCACAACCACCCGTAATCCAGAGGATCCGACGCCCTCTCCTGGCCTCCAAGGGTACCAGCCCACATAGGTACAGACAGGCACTCATTCAAATTTGAAGATAAATTATGATTTACTTAACAGCCAGGCGTGGTGGAGGACACCTTTAATTCTAGGACTCAGGAGGCAAGAGACACTCAGATCTCTGTCAGTTCAAACCCAGCCTGGTCTACAGAGTAAATTCTAGAATAGCCATGACTATAGAAAAACCCTGTTCCAAAAGAAAAAATTAATTAATTAATTAATTAACCATAGAGCTGGAGAGATGGCTCAGTGGTTAAGAGCTCTGGCTGCTCTTCCAGAGGTCCTGAATTCAATTCCCAGCAACCATATCATAGCTCACAACCATCTGTAATGGGATCTGGTACCCTCTTCTGGTATGTCTGAAGACAGCTACAGTGTACTCACATAAATAAAATAAAAGATCTTGAAGAAATAAAGAAACCAAAAGTCTTCAACTGAGTGATAACTAGAGTCTGGGATCATGTTTGCAGATGGGTCCCTGGGCCTTGGTACTACATTAACTCCTACACTACCCAGCCTTGAATAAGGAGATCTTTAAACTCTTAATTTGAATGATTTCTGTCACCTGACTTGAGTTAGAAAACGGATTCTTATGAGATGTGTCTGTTTCAGAGTTTTTCCGTTTAAAAATTCATAACTGATTTTTATTTGTAAAAATGGTTCTATGAATAATTAAAAAAAAAGGGTGATTTTCCGTTGAGAGGCCCACACCCACACTCTCAGCTGAGTCTTTATTTCTGAACACCTTTCTTTCTCTGAACCCTAGATCTTACAGATCTGTATTTTTAAATCTCCAAAACAGGAAAGAATTTTAAAATCTGTCAGTAAACCCAAATTCTATAACAACAACACAAGGACTAGAATAGGTTGCTGGCAGAGGCTGGAATGGTACTGCAGCCATTCACTAGTGAGTTGTTCCGGCAGGAGACTCCAGGTCAGAAGCAGGGATTGCTCACAGGACAGCAGGCAGCACTTCATTTGCATGGACATTCTTTACTTAAGAGTCCTGGGAGACATGAAATGGCCCAGATTTCCATCCTGCACACTGTAGGTCCACCCAGGAATACCAGGCTTTTGGTAAGGTGCTTCATTTATAGCACAAGTAGGCAAGCCACTGTGTCCCTTTAGGAAAGTACACCTTGTTCACTGTGACCCATGCTAGAAATGGCTTGGGGGACAGAGATTGGGGCTTTGCATCCTAGACACACCCAGCAAGCATGCTCAGGGCTGCTTGGACCCCCTGGGTTGCTTCTCCCAACAGTCAACAGAGAGGCTCACATACAAAGAAAGGTTATAGGGCTGGAAAGATGGCTCAGTGGTTAAGAGCACTGACTGTTCTTTCATAGGTCCTGAGTTCAATGCCCGCCCGGTAACCACATGGTGTCTTACTGTAATGGGATCTGATGCCCTCTTCTGGTGTGTCTGAAGACAGCTACAGTGTACTCATAAGCATAAAATAAAGAAATAATTCTAAATTAAAAAAGAAAAGGTTACCTATAGCAATCAGGCAGAGTGGTGCACGTTGTGATCTTAGCCCTATGAAGGCTGACATTTTAAAAATAAAAATAAAACAATTCAAGCCTACCAGCACACACTTTTAATCCCAGCACTTAGGAGTTGCGAGTGCTAAGCCAGCCTGGTCTACAGAGTGATACCCAGAACATCCTGGGCTACACAGAGAAACCCTATCTCAATAAAACAAAGACCTCACCAGTGTCATACTGACCAGCAGATGGAACCCCTGTCATCATGGCTGTGTGTGCAGATTCTGCATCCCACTGAGCACTTTTCTTACCATATGTTAGTATACGTACTGGGGACACACTTCATGTTTATCTGCATAACTGCCTGACAAATTCATGCCATGCATCACAGCAGAAGTCATTTCTCTTAAGGAACATTGTTTACATCTTTTCCAAACTTTTCCGATTGAACCAAAGCTTAGAAAATGGTCTTGGTTTTCCCTTTTTTCGTATTTTTGTGTTTTGTATTTGGGAGTTTTTGTTTTTCTCATACAAGGTTTGTGTCTTCCAGGCCCAATCAGTATCTGAGGATGACCTGATTCTCCTGACTTTGCCTCTGGCATTGTGGGGGAGGGGGTGTTTATGTGGTACTGGGGACCAAACCCAGGGTTTTTCATCTAGCTCAGCTATATCCCCAGCCCAGCACTGATTATTTTTCTGTGATTATTTTGTTTCTTTTTTAAAAATATGTCTGGGCGTCCTGCTGGCTCGAATGTCTGTGTGCTGGGTGCACATGGTGCTGAAGGAGGCCAGAGAGGGCATCAGATGCCCCTGGAACTATGGGTGTTTGTGGCGGGATTAAACCTGGGTCCTCCAGAAGAACAACGTGTGCTCCTGACCATAGGGACCTCTCTCCAGCTGTGTATTGTTTTAACAAGACCGACCAGGGATGATGGAGGACAATTATAATCCTCCCATGGAGGGTTTTGGAGAGAGGCTGGAGAATCAAGAGTTGAAGTCACTCTAGACAACATAGTAGCTCCAAGGCTACCGAGTGATACAGGAGACCCAGTTTCAAAAGGAAGAGAGAATGGCCAGTAAGGGGTGGGAATAGGGCAAGGGGGGAGCAAGGGTGCAATGGGGGGTAAGGGTGGGAGGAAGTGGGTGGGGTAGTGTGTAGGAGAGCATGGTGGGGCAGTCAGGGGTGGAGGTGGGGGGTGGGGGAGGTCAGAGAGAGCAAACAAAGAGATGGAAGGAGGAAAGGAGGTAAGGGGAGATGGGGGGAATACTGGGCTTGAGCTGGCTCGGGGTAAGAGCATTCGCTGCTCTTGGATGGACCGTGCTTCAGTTGCTTGAGCTTGCATGGTGGCTCGCCGGCCCCTTTGTAACATGCGTACACCAGCAACACAAAACAGATCTTTTACCGCTTTTTTGGTCTATGTTATTAAATAAAGGGATAACATACAGGGCTGGAGAGATGGCTCTGAGACTTCGAGCACTGACTGCTCTTGCAGAAGGCTCACGTTCCATTCCCAGCATCCACGTGGTAGCCCATGACCATCTATAACTCCAATTCTATGAGGTGTGACCCTCTTCTGACCTCTGATAGCACGCATGCACAGGGTACATATATATACGGGCAAAATACTCAGGCAATTAAAAAATATTTTTACATGAAGTGTAGAATATAGGGGAAAAAATGTTCAAAGATAACAAAAGGTACCCAACTTTATAAAGTACTGAGGCAAAAAATAATATTTGGCAAAATGGTCATTTCAAACAAACTGCTGATGATAATGCTGAACGAAGACTGAACATTATCACTGTGCACTGAGTATCAATCACCCTTGACTTGGAAAACAGCAGAGAGGCAAAGAGTGACTCCAGGCTCTGGCATTCAACAGACATGGCCTGCCTGAGAAAGCTGTTATCAGGAGACTCACAGGAGGGAGACCAAGAGGAGGGATGAGGATGTGGAGCCACACCCACCATCAGCCGCCCCAGGCAGACACTTCTCCGCCTCCTTCACGGGTTCCCTGCAGCAAGCCTCGGCTACACTAAGTCAGGCACAGTAAGAAGTTAGCAGCTACCACTGCATTTGGGGCAGGTCAGGCTCCGCGGCACACACTCCATTCACACAGCATTACTACGACCTAACTTTAAGGTGAAGAAGACAGGAAACAAATCCGAGAAACAGAACAGGGAGAGAGACTTGCTCAGGCCGTAGATCCTAGGAGATTTAAAGCTGGGTTTACTTAAGGCCGGAGACCAAAGGCAAGGCTGGCTAAACTGTGCTGGTTAAAGACCCAAGACAAGGGCCTGAACTAAGCGGGTGAGGGATTGCTGGGATTTGAATAAATTGTATAATATTTATTAAAATTGGGGCTAACGTCAGCTTTAGAGAGTATCGAGAAAGACTTAATAAGCAGACATGGTTTTGAGATGGGTCCTACTGAGTAGCCAAGAGTAGCCTCAAACTTGAACTCACCCTGCTCCAGTCTCCAAGTTTTGGGGTCACAGGTATGTGCTGCCATTCCTAACCTCAGAAAAACAAGATGTCTTAGACTGACATTTAGGAAGCTAGAGAAGATAGGGATTCCTCTCCTCTGATACCCATATCCAAACTGTCTATGAATTCTGCCATTTCTTCAAAATGGGTGTGGCACTTGCCCCTTAGAAAGAGCTGAGGTCTGAACTGCCTAAGCTAAGGCTGGAAAATACTTTTAACTCCCTTTATTTCATGTATATGTGGCAGACGTTAGGGAGCAGAGCATGATGTATGGGGGTCAAGAGGACAATCTGCAGGAACTGACTCTCCTTCCGACTTATGGGTGGGACTCAGATGGTGAGACTTGGCACTGAGACATTTCACAGACCCTGGAAAAGTCTTTCTGCACCAGTCAAGTTCTCGAAGAATAATTAGGATTCATCAAAAGGCCAATGACAGTTTGAAGGAGTGAACAAAGGTCAAAGCAGGGTGGGGGTTGTCTCTGTCACAGTGAGCAATGTTAGGTTTGGGGTGTGGCTCAGTGAAAGAACGCTTCTCTAGCAGGCCTGGAACCCTGAGTTCCATCCTGGTATCAAGAGGAAGAGCAGGAAGAGGAAGGGGATGAATAACCAATAAATACAGGGATAGAGAAGGAAAACTGAAATTCATGCTGATTCTGAAAAGGGTTGAGAGACAAAAAGAAGGCAGGGGAGGTGTGAGCGAGGCAGGAAGGAGGGGAGAGGGAGGCAGAGGGCAGCAGGTTAAGCTCTTTCACACCATAAAGTCCCTACCTCCCGTCCTAAATGAACTGCTTTTCAAAAGGGAAGCTAGGAACTTTATGGTGGAAAAATCTAGCAGATACCATCTTAACCAAATAGCCAAATTTAACAATTATTTAATTAAGACAAACCTTATCAATGGCCTCTGGTAAAAATGCCATAAGGATTCAAAGATGTGTATTAGCTCAACCATTAAGACATAGGAAATGGGATTGGAAAGATGCCTCAGCAGTTAAGATTTTGTGCTGGAGTTTGGTCCCAGGATTCCTGTTACGGGAGGTCTGTAACACCAGCTCCAGGAGATCTGATGCCTTTGGCCCCTGTGGGCACCTCTGCTCACATGCACACATATTTTAAAATAAAGTGAGATCAGGCATGGTGACACACGCCTTTAATCCCAGCGCTTGGGAGGCTGGGGCGGTCAGATCTCTATGAGTTTAAGGCCAGCTTGGTCTATACAGTGAACTCGATCCAAGCCAGCCAAAGTTACATAGTGAGAACCTGTCTCAAAAAAAGACAAATAAAAAAGTGAATCTAAAAGGGAAGAAATAATAGAAAGAAAGAAAAGGGGAGAAGAGGAAAAGAGAGGAGAGGAGAAAAGAGAAATGAATGTCAGGTATGGGTTCAGAGGACAGCTTGGTTGTAAAGTGCTTAGAAACATCAGGCCCTGAGTTCATCCTCAGAATCAATGCATAAAAACAAAACACAACCAAAACCAAGCAAGGAATGAGAGGGTATGCCTACAAGCCCAACACTGGGACATCAGGACATTCAGATACCGACAGCCTTGCCTACTCCAGCAAACTCCATGCCAGTGAGAGACCCTGCGTCAAACAAAAGGTACCTGGTGAATGCCACCTGAGGTTGTCCTCTGACCTCCACATACATGTGTGCCAGGTACAGTGGCTCAGGCCTATGGTCCCAGCCACATGGGAGGCAGGAACAGCACGGTCACTTGTGCCCAACCTGGACAACACATTAAGCACATCTCTTAAAGTGAGAGAGACAGGAATGGAGGGGACAGAGTGGGGTTAGTGGATGAATGAGCATCAGTTTCTTTTCTTGTTGTGACGCCCAACACAAGCACTGCCCTAAGGAAGCAAAGCTGTTCCCTACTTACAGCTGGGTCCACTGTGGTGGAGGTCTTGATGGCTGGATCTCGAGCCCACTGCTCACCTTGAATGCATGGCCAGGAAGCAGAGGTCCGAGCGTTCCTGCTCAGTCACCTTCCTCCCCCGCCTTTTGTACAGCTCAGAACCCGAGGCCACGGAACTGTAGAAGCCGGTTTCCAGGGCTGGTCTTCTCACCTCACCTTAATCAAGATGTGTGCCAGAGGTCATTTTCTACACTCTACACTCACCATTACAGTAAGAGACTTTCTCTCAGGGTATAGGGCGGAGGGTGACGGAGCAGGAAGTCTGGTGTCTTTCTAACTGTCTGCAAATGTGTGCGCATCCACCTACTCTACTGGTACCCACCACACCCACACACCAAGGAAAAGAAAAAAAAAATGACAGGGTACGTTATATGAAGGACATTTCACAAAACAGCCAGCTGGTACTCTTCAAGTGAGAGAGGAAAAGGGGGGACGAGGATAATCTTCCAGATCTTAGAGCAGGGACAGCTAACTGTCATATAGATCTTAGATGAGGTAAACATCAGGAGAGAGCCTACCCTCACAGGCAAGGCCATAGCTCAACTGAATCGGACGAGTGAGTCCTTGAGGACATCATCTGAATAATTAGCAAAAAACTAGCAAAATTTTTAATATAGATTATAAGGAAGAAATCAGTATTGACTTGGTATTAGCTTTCCTGAGTTTGATCAGTACGCTAGTGGGTTGTGAAAGGGAATGGCTTTGGCCTTAGGAAATATTTATTTGAGGTATAAAGCAGTGAATAATCTCAGTGTTGGCAAATTTCCTCTTAAGTTGTTCCTACAGAGAATTGATTAATACCGGCTGGAGAAGAAGGCACAGTGTGCCTTCTATGCAAGCATAAAAGCCTGAGCTCGGCTCCCCAGTACACACGGCAAAGGAAAGACATAGCTGCACATGGCCATCCTTCCAGAGTTAGGGCTGGGAGAGAAGGCAGGCGGGCTGAGGGGGTTTTCTGGCCGGTCAGCTGAGACAAACATAGCAAAATGTATAGGGAGAGAAATAAGGGGGAGAAAGAGACAGAAGACAATGCAACATGCTTCTCTGGCCTGTACACACACAGAGCAGACACATGCACACGGCTCACACAGAACAGGCACACACTGAAAGGGTTTAACTAAAATAATAATAATAGAAATACTAACATGAGAGCTAAAAGTAAGGTCAATGGGAGCATTTGCTCCAAAGAAACTAAGGAAGAAAGAAAAGCTGACATGCGTATTTACCTATTAAAAGCTAACTGCTTTTCTTGAATTTCCCTATTAGAGTCCTGATTCCAGCCCCTGAGCCTCACTTCCCTCCCTCCCCCCAGCCCCTGCTTCTTCCTATATAACCCAGACACTGTCACGAGCTCTCTCATGGTCCCACTGTCTCCTCTTCCCCCCACGCTATACCTACTTTCTCCTCTGATGGCCCACTCCAGTCTGGACCCTTCCAGTGGCCTCTAGCTGTTTTCAACCTCATATCCACAATGTCTTTGCTTTCATTCAGCAGGGAAACACATGAAGGGGCTCTGGGTATCTGCGGTATCATTCTTAAGACTTCTCATTAAGTCTGGGTGTTTAAAAATAAAATTCGATGGTTTTTAAAATGTAAAGATATCAATCTGACCACTTGGTCCCAGCTTCCATCTTCTGTCACATGGACCTAATCAGCCCTTATTCACTGCAGCCGGACACCTAACTTCATCTATTTTTTGTCTAAGACGCAGCACAACTTCAGTCTTTCATGCTGGGCTTAAAGGCATAAGAATACCCAGTTTTTTTGTTTTTTGTTTTTTTTGTTTTTTTTGGTTTTTGTTTGTTTGTTTGTTTAAAACTGGTTTGTTTTAATGGCCTAACAAAAGCAAGCTGAGGGATAAGGGGTTAATTTGGCTCACAGGTCATGACCCAACTGTAGCAGGGTATGGTGCACCCCCTCCCTCATGGTTCTGATCCACAAGCTCACTAACCCTACTTAGGATAACCCAACAGGCAAGGCCAGAAATTTGCCTAACCTGGATAACTCTCTTGTGTGCCTAGAGGGTTGTTTCCTAGGTGACTCCAGATGCCAGTGAGTTGACAGCAAACAGTAACCACCACAGACCTCCACTCTGTTCCTTGCTTGGCTTATCAAAAGGCCTTTCGCTGGGATGTCTAGACAGCCCCTTATCTCACAGGGTGATTCAGATGTCACCCTCTCCAAGATGACCTTGCCCATGTACCCCTTATACAGGGGAAAGGTGATTATTGAGAAAGACGTGGACCATCCACACCAGGTCTCCAGGTGAACGTGCACATGATGCAGGAGAAACTTGAAGTAATAAAACTGATGCTGTAGAGGACTCACTAATAAACTTGCTTAGGAAGTATGAAGATACACAAAGTAGAATTTAGCTGAAGGAGCGATGTCTCCAATACTGAGGGCTTTTTTGGTCTCATACCCTCCAGAAAGGAGTGTTTCAACTTTATCTGAGCAGCCCCTGGAATGTAGGGAAAAAACCTTAATATATGACCCAGGCAAGCACCAAATAGCACTTCCTAAGGTGAAGTGTCTTATCTGGGCAGCCCTGGGAATCTAGGGCACAGGTCTTTAGATACAACCCACTTTGGCAGCAGCCAATTGATTTAAAAGTCAACTAAACCCACCAATGCTTGCACGCCTAATCACCATCACGGTAGCCCATCTTTTACTAAGTGTATAAAAAAAACTGTACAAATAGATAGCAGGAGTTGCCTCTCCTTTGGATATAGGCCATCCTAGTGCACTGGACTAATAAACCTCTTGCTTTTGCATCGATCCCCGATCTCTCATCTCATTAATGGGAGCCTCAAATAGATAAGATTCAATTTGGGTCTTACAATACAATTGGTGAGAAACCATATACTGAGCAAGTGTCTTAGAAAACTGTAGGAATGAATGAACACTTTGTCCTATAGCTGAAGTTTAGGATTGCTAAGAAAATTTGAGCTAAAGTCTGCTCACAGAAGTTTATCTCCAGTTAGGTTCCATTCCCATAACACAAAACAACCCTGATTTAAACTGGCCATTGGGCTGAAGAGATGGCTCAGTGGTTAAGAGCACTGACTGCTCTTCCAGAGGTCCTGAGTTCAAATCCCAGCAACCACATGGTGGCTCACAACCATCTGTAATCTGATGCCCTCTTCTGACGTGTCTGAAGACACCTACAGTGTACTTACATATAGTAAATAAATAAATCTTTAAAACTGGGCATTAGGCCCATTCCAGTTTCAGAGAATACTCTTCTGGGGGGCAGCTCAAGGGGACAGAACAGGATCACAGTCACAATTAAGTCCTGGTCTATCTTTAAGACCCCTACCCTCTCTCCAGGAAGAGCATAATCCTGCCAGGTAGGCTGAATGGACCTGGGTAGCAACCACTCAAAAAGAACAGCACAGGCGTACCTGTAATCCTGGAGCCAGGCATGGTAGCACATGCCTTTAATCCAGCACGTAAAGGCAGAGGTGGGTGGATTCAAGGCCCACTCTGGTCTACAAATCTAGTTCCAGAACAGCCAAGGGAAAAAAATTATTCTGGCAATATTTTTGCTGTATAAGTCTTCCATCTGCCCAAGTGGTGAGAACTGTAGTCTCCTGTCTTTGTTTAAATTGTTTAAAGTCATAGGGCAGTGGTGGTACACACTTAATCCCAGCACTCAAGAAGCAGATGCAGGTAGATCTTTGGATTCTAGGCTGGCCCTGTCTACAGAGAGAGTGTCAGGAAAGCCAGGGCTACACAGAGAAACCTGTCTCAAAATAAATTAATAAATATATATAAATAAATAGTTCAGAGTACAACCTAGGGTTGAACTGAGAGAGATTTAAGGATGACTCTGTGTGTGTGTGTGTGTGTATGTGTGTGTGTGTGTGTGTGTGTCTGTGTGTGTGTGTTTGTGTGTACACATGTGTGTGTTCCTATGCCTAAGGTGGATATAAATTAGTGAAATGGGGCTGGAGAGATGGCTCAGTGGTTAAGATCACTCACTGTTCTTCTAGAGGTTCTGAGCTAAAATTCCAGCAACCATGTGGTGGCTCACAACCATCTATAATGAGATCTGATGCCCTCTTCTGGTGTGTCTGAAGACAGCTACAGTGTACTTATATATAATAAATTTTTTAAAAAGTTAGTAAAATCTTCTGTTAGTGGCTCCTCTTTGGGAGACAGCCAGAGATGGAATGCACTATAATTACAGAGGGGTTTTTATTTTTTTCCCCTGAGGGTATGGCATAGTTCTGTATCACACAAACATTTGAAAAATGCATATACACAAACACACACTGTTTTAGAATAACTATGACTTCCTAATGAGAAATCATAATCAAAAGAGAGGCCCTCAACAGCTCCCTGTAGTCTTTGAGCAGCTACTGAAATTGCAAGCTTGGCCAATCTCTGACAGGGCCTTTTCCTGTAACTTTAATTTTTTTTCAAGGTCTACTTTTAATGATGATGGTCCTTAAACGCTTTAACCTACCTTCTAGCCCACCACCCACCAGAAGTAATGGAAAAGAAAGAATATGAAGTGGACTTGTTTAGAAATGGTTCTTTGGAGCAACTCCCATCTGTGTTGTCAGGTACATTTGCAGTTCAGCTCACAGGTCGGCAATGACAGCTTAATCTACTCCACGGCAAACACTTCACAAACAAACCACCAGTCCAGGTCAGCAGATGGGTCAGCAACAGCAGTGACGCCACTTAGCAGAGACAGCCAGGTTTCAGCCTTGGCACAAGTCAGCAGGAGGGACCAGAAGAAATGCCAGGAGAAGTTCTCAGCTGAGCCTCTCTGAGGGAAGCGAAGATCCAGGAAGACCCACAGCCTTGAACAGCTAACTATAAGCAAGCCACGCTCAGCCTCCCTCCAAACAACACAAGTCTTCCATGGGCCTTGCCTCAGCCCGTTTGTACGCCTCAGCTGACATCACTCTGCCAATCAGCCCGGTCCTCAGAATGGGAAAGAAACTGCAGCACAGCACCATTAGTTTTTTTAGTGCATTTCTCTCTATGGAGTCCTGAAAAAAATGCAGCTCAACTATGCAATGTAAGGCAGACTAATACATGCCTGTTGTTAGGGAAGAATCCTTCATCGTGTGTTTTTTCACATACTTGCTTTAGCAGAACATCCTCTCCTATGTCTGCTTCAGTTAAACGTTGCTTCATGAGTCTGTCTTAGCCTTTCACCTGTGTCCACTCCAGCGAATTGTTCCTTCATGTATTTGCCCCAGCGAAACACAATCCCTCACAACTGACTTCCCAAAGAATCCTTAAGTTTCCACATCATTTTCCTCTGATCTCCCTAGGCCTATCACTCAAAATGCACATTCTGACTTGTTTTGACCCAGCTTATTAACACTCAGATAGAGGCCACTAAACTACAAATGATCTGACCCCAGAGGCAACTTATCAAATGGTAAATCAAGAGCATCCCGAGAGCTTGGTTCCCCATGATACAAAATGTTTGTTTGTTTGTTTCTTTCTTTCTTTCTTTTGAGATATGGCCTCCCTATGTAGCCCTGGCTGTCCTCAGAATCCTCCTGCTTCTATCTTTTGAGTGCTGGAATTAAAGTATGCACCATATACCATTACCTTTGATTTTTTTCCCCCAGTGATCTCACTGACCCTGAAAGAGTTTACTACTCACCAAGAACTTTAGAGAAAGTAATAACCGTAAGAGAGCATTTTTCCTCAATAAGAATGTTAGGACCTAGTTAAAATATTAAGGCCTAAATGGAATGATAAGGCCTAGGTAAAATGTTAAGGCCTAGGTAACAGTTACCTGGTTAATCTGCCATTATAAGGAAACTTTCTCATATGTTTCTAATGTTACTAGGAAACTTTCAAATGCCAAGATTGATTACATATTCTGTTATGTTCTGTGCCCTTGGAAACCAATCATGATAGAAGTCAGTAGAACTGTTTTGTCTAGTTACCCACAGTAAGCTCGGTCTAGGACCAACCACACCACAACTTCCTGTACCTACACATAAGCTTTTACAATATTTACTTGCTCTATAAGCTGCTCCTGGGATGGACCCCAACATAAGAGAGACACCTGCACCAATATAAAAAACTATTTGGAATAAGACTTCCATCTGAGTAGTGGTCTAGTAAAGTTTAAGTTCCCGAGACCTCCCAGGACACTGACATCCTACTTGACAGAGAAAGACATGTACGTGAGTAACTGACATCCTGGTTCACAAGATAAGACTTGAATGTTAGACAAGTCCCATCTTGGTAGACAAGTTAAAACATAAATGTTAGATAAGGCAAGTCCCCTGACACAGTTGAACACCCCAACCATTGGGAGCAAGGTAAGTGTACAACAAAGCCATGTTCCTAAGGAAATCCCCTGTCCCTAAATCCTGATTGGGGGAATAACTTGGCACAGATGTTTGTGGATTTGGGGCTTAAAAACACTTTAGGCTCTTAACTCAAGGTCAGGTTTAGTTCCTAAATCTGGACCATGGTCCTGGCCACCCAGTCTTGGGGTATATGCTCAATAAACTATCCCTGTCTGACCGAGATCAGTGTTCCTGTGGTTTATGAGGCTATTCTTAGAGCCCAATGAAGAACAGACAGGGTTAGGGAGTAATTGGTATATGAACTGATGAGATCACCAACCACTCCACAATATGGTTAAGGAGAAGCAGTTAGAAAACAGCCAGAGGCATCTGGAACAGTCCAGAGCAGAGACGGAAAGACAGATTGACCTGGCCAGGAGAGAAACAGAGAGAGAGAGAAACCTGGGATAGGGGTGGAAGAGAAGTAGGGGGGTAGCATAACAAAGCTAAAGTGGTAGGATTATAGGGCAAAAGGAAGCTGGGGGAATTCAGGGTAGGGGCCAGAGTGAGAAGAGCCAGGACCAGCTTGAACCTTGAAACGTTCAGCAGGTACTCGTGATACTGAGGGAACCTGGAGGCCAGCGTGGGCTTTAATATCCTCACAGGCAGCCATATGTCCCTGTACCGGTGACTCCTTTCAGTAGGGAACCTGCTTCACACATTTCTGAGGAATGCTGGCTCTTATCTAATTGCCAGAAATTCTCCTATAGCTCAGGCTGAGGTTATTTTTTTTGGATATTTGTACAAGCTTTTGGTGTTTGGAAAAATGAAGTTTCCTTTGGAACCGACACCAAGAGCTAAACTTGTAACTAGAGTTCTAGATAACAAAGTTTTTTTCGTCTTTTCTTTTTTTTCTTTTTTTTAGTTTTTTCGTTTTAGTCCAGGAAAAAAATACAGCTATCTTAAACTTTACATATAAAACCCTTTGATTGGACAATTTAAAAGAATTTTAAAACATAAGATACAACATTAACAAATAAATTTACCATTTATTGTAGGAAAATTTTCTCCCTTTTCTTCTTCCTCCTCAAGTCAGAGTGATTCTCCAAATAGCACTGGCTGTTTTGAAATCTGCTCTGTAGACCAAGCTGGTCTTGAACTCACAGATCCATCATCTCTGTCTCCTGAGTACTGGTATCAAAACATGTACCCAGTATATATAATAGCTTTCCAATCACTGCATAGGTGGACTCACTTCTTCAATTTTTTTTTTTCCAGCCTACATTCTATAGTTTCTCAAAAACAAAAACAAAACAAAACTTAAGGCCTCACTGCAATTAGGGCCTAACTGCAAACAACCGGCTTGGAGGTGGGTGGTGAGGGCTAATGGTCTTGCTATCTTCTTTTCTGGAAGGAAAGCTAGGATTTATCAAGTAGAACTGTGATGGCTTAAACGAGCACAGCTGGAGTTCTAGAGGCAGCAATTGTTCCACTTAGAAGATAATGTGCAACATCACCCTAACAAAGGAAGGCAGAATAGAAATTACTCACATAGGGTGGTCAGCAGAGAATGAAAATATCCTGTGTGCATACTTACTTGTAAAACACTACACCTTGTAAGTTTCCAGGTAAACCCTAAGAGAAAACACAAAGCAGCCTTTATGAATTACGCAGCATATAGAGTTATTTATTTATCATAATCATCATTTATGTTTATCGCATGGAAGGAGCTGAGGGAGCACTGTTAAGACATGATGAGGGAGAGCATTTGCAGCATTCAGTCCCAAATGATGTCTTCATCAAACCTCCTCCTCTCAGGGTTAAGGGGTCTAAGCTGATGCAGAAGAGAAGGTAGAAAGATTGTAAGAGCCAGGGGTGGTGGACAACACCAAGGTGCCTCCTAGATACAAGAGAAGGGATGCACACAGGAACTGTGTCAACACTCCAAAGGCCTGCACAGGGTCAGCTCAGAGGGGACCCAGCGATGAGTGGGGAAAGTGGATATGGGCTTCCAACCCAACCAATACACCACAGCTGATACCCAGTTTCCTTCAACAGAATCTCAGTGAGTCTAATAAACACAAGTCATGGCAGGCCCCATGGCCAGAAATAGTTGGCCAACACAAAAAAAAAAAAACCTCAATGTCATTTTTATAGACTTTTTGTTTCTTTTTTTAAAGATCTGTTTGTTTCATATATGTGAGTACACTGTAGGAAGCATCGGATCCCATCACAGATGGTGTTGAGCCACCATGTGGTTGCTGGGAATTGAACTCAGGACTTCTGGAAGAGAAGTCAGTGCCCTTAACTGCCGAGCCATCTCTCCAGCCCCAAATGTTTGTTTGTTTCTTTCACTTTAAAAAGAGCTTGTATAGTACCAGTGCAGTGATTATTTTTTGTTTCTTTATTTGGGAATTTTTGTCTGATTTATTGGTCTTTTGGTTATTTGGATTTTGCTTTTTGTGGTGTGTGTGTTGGTGTGTGTGTATGTTGGTGTGTGTGTGTGGTGTATGTGTTAGTGTGTGTTTCTTGGTTTTGTTTTTTTGTTTTAAATGGGAACAAAAAAGAACATAAGGCTGAGAGAGGAGCGGTGAGGGGAGCTGGGAAAAATCAGAGAAAACATCAACATATACTGTATAAAAAGCATTTTTGTTTGTTTGTTTGTCTTTTGAAGACCGAGTTTCTTTGTAGCTTTCGCTGTCCTGAACTAGCTCTGTAGACCAGGCTGGCCTCGAACTCAGAGATCTATGTGCCTCTGCCTCCTGAGTGCTGAGATTAAAGAGCTGTACCCCCACTCCCTGGTGAAATTTTTTTCAACTAAAAAAAAAAATTATCTTCTTATTGAGAAAATTTTAGGCACTTTGTCCCTTTATCTTTCCACGTATGAACATCCTATTAGCTAGATTTCTTACGGACATCTTTGTGCCGTGATAAGCAATAGGAGCTTCTACTGGAAACAGTTTACCACATGGCTGTTCTCAAGTGCTCAATGCCTTTTGCCTGACCTGTTCCTTCTCCTTGTCAGAGAATCTGGTGACCAGCCTGACTCAGGACAGGCTCTGTGAAGTTTGAGACAAACATGTTTGAGTCATAAGTGAGAAGGTCACATCCCAGGTCGAGAGCCAGTTTCTCATGACTAAAAATAGCTTGTAGCAATTTCCCAACATTACCCATATGCAAAGGGATATCTGTTTTTCTATAAGACTGAGCACAGTGACCAACATTCATAACCAGTTTGTGTGTGTCTGCAGAGGAGGGAAGACAACCTGAACAGCTTGGCAAGTATTCTCTGTAATGATATTTTTGAGAATTTTGGAGTTTTAGTTTCTTTAAAAAAACAGAGAAACATTACCAGAATGTGCTTTCATTTTAATTCCAGGTGTGGGGCTATGGAGCTGCTTGAGATTGTCCGCAGCAGCTGACGATGGTTTGCCTCGTGCTCTAGCAGAAGTGTGGTTTTGCCAGCTGCAGGTAATTTCTGCAATTGTGTGACTTTGGGAATTCTGGGAACTTTTATAGATCGTATATAAATGAGAGGGTGCCTGAGAGGTGTGGTAGGTGATTGCTGATGGATTAGGGATGGTGGTACAGTTTGTTAGCGGTTATCGTCAAAAAAGAAACAAGTTCCAAGCGGGGACTGTCAGCTGGAGGCCACAGGCAAGCTGAGCTTGTGAGCAGTGCCATGGTAAGAGGGGGAGACCACGAAAGCAGAGTGCTTGGCTCCTTAGAGCACAGCTAGCTGCAGCCTGTGGGGAAGACATTTCCCAGAGCTGAGGCGCTGAGCAGAGAGAGGACAGCATGAGGCCTGCTGGAAGGGGCAGATCGTAAAGTCCTGCTGAAGCAGCTCTTGGTTCGCACCCTGGAATGTGAGACTTGGCAGGTACCAGCTACAGACACGTGGAAACTGCCCTTGCCTAAACTGTTGGCATTCTGTCCAAACCGTAGACAAGCAGGACATGGAAGGAACTGCTGAGCTTTGCAAGGACATGGTAGGCAAGTGCTTCATGATTCCTGAGAAAAGTCCAGAAGTCTGAAGATGAGGCTCCAACAACACAGAGAAACCCTAGACAGCCACCCCAGGGTCCTCTGTCATTTCTATAGTTTTAAAAGCTGTTTTGCTCTACACTTTCTGTTTACTCAGGTAATAGTTATCTTTCTCAGGTCTCTGATGGGGTTGAACACTAGGTGGTTATAGTCTCACAATTAAGCCTAAGTTATTTAGGATTTAAGAAAATGTTTTAAAGTCTAAAAAGATATTTATAGGTTGATAAACAGTTATAATAGGATGAATTAGGTACATATCTTTGGATTCACCAAGATAGAATAAATAATAAAATACTTAAAAGTTGTCAAATACAAATAGGCTAGACATTGTGAATGTAATTCTTACCTGATAGGTTTCATAATTGTTCTTATTGTATTTAGTTTCCTAATGTAAGAGAAAGAGGCTTTTATTGGACTCAAAGAAGGGGAGATTTTGGGGGATATTTTTGTGCACTGTGTACGCATAAGTTGCTTTCTGTACCCATAGATCTGGATGCAGTCCAGACCTTGGTATGACTCAGTATGTTGTAAAGCATGGTTCTCCATCACCTCCTGATTGGTTAAATAAAGATCTGAATAGCCTATGGCTGAGCAGGAGAGGATAATGGGACTTCCTGCTCTGAGAGAGAAAGAGAGGGTCTTGGGTGGAAGTGGGGATGTGCCAGACAATTCAGCAGAGAAGGTCGCCTCGGGAGAGGCTTAGATGGCTGATAACAGTAACAGGGCACGTGGCAGGGTCGTAGGCAGTATTGCAGGGTTAAAATAGCTGTGAACCCTGCCCAGCTATAATGCAAGAAACCTTTTCTTTTCTTTTCCTTACAACTTTATTTAAGCAAGAAACTTTTAAATAAATATACCGGGTCTCTGTGTCATTATTTCAGAACAAGGTCAGGCAAAGAAAAGCTCCAAATTACCTCTACAGTGGCCACCCCAGACCTCGGCTCCGCGCGCATGCGCATGCTTTCTTTACCTCTCGATCCTCCCCTCCCTCAGCCTCCCTGTCTGCATGGTGATTTTCCTGGCCTTGTTTTCTGAGACCAGTGAACCCTCTCAAGAGGTATACCTGCTTTTATACTTTTAATTCAGCTTGGACTGAATTAATTACCTCGGCAGAGAAATCCTATGGCTAGCTTCAAGAATGTAATCTAATGGTTTAGCAGGGGGAAGAGGGGTGAAAGGTAAAACCTGTGGGTGCCCCCTGTTCGCCATGCTCCGACCTGCTAAAGCTCTTCCACTACCACAATTCTGAGCCAAATTTAAAGCGAGTTTCAATAAAATACTGGTCAGTTTTGTGGGACATAAGGGCTGTGCCACACAGGAGGAACCAGCAAAGAACCCACAAAGCAAGTGCAAACCCAAGAAATCTCAGAGCATGAGACAGGTGGGGATAGAGTTAGCTTCCCCCCCCCCCCACCATGACGCCTGCCTCAGGGCATGTAACCACAACCCCCAACTAGGTGATCACAAAACAGTACCTGGAATTCTTCCCCATGCAAGTAGAGCATCACTGGAGTAGCATCAGCCAATAGAACACATTTACCACCCCCCAATCCCATCCCACACCCCAAGATTCCTATCGTTCCTGTCCACATTGAATAAAGAGCACGCTATTTCGCCGTGGATTGTCTGAGCCTGGCTTTACTGAGTGTGGTAAGCCATGTCTGCCTTGCGGCTGGGATGCCGGAGCTCTGCTGGAGGGCCGCTCAGGGGAGGCGGGAGGGAGGATCTCTTAGCCGAGCTGGAATGGCCAAAGTGTTACAGCTCTCTGCGGGGAAGACTGAACAGGAGACAGGCAGTCAAATCTCTTCGGCTACCATCGCAGCCCCAGAGCTAGAGGCAGCAGTAGTGATGAGCTGGAGCCTCTGAGTGACAGGCAGGATGTGGTTACAACCACAGCAAACAGCCAGAGACGCAGCAGCAACTGCAGCCTGCGGATGAGCCCAGCTCCGGCGATGAGCGCTTCGGGAGAGAGAACTTCCCCAGAGTGTTCCAGCTCAGTGTAACAGCCACCCCACGGACGATCCTTGGTGAAATCACTGGTGAACTTTACTCCATGTGGATAAGGAACGTATAAACTTTGGGGGTGGGGTAAGGTAGGATCCAGGGGTAGATGCTTCCCTTTGGCTCAGTCTGAGATGTTAGGGATGCCTGGCTGGGTTCCAACACCTGCCGTTCGCGGATTTCCCAAGTTTTTTTCTGAGCCTGCTCAACCTCACCAGTTCTTCTGTCTGGTGGCACAGTCCACTGGTCCCACAACTGAGCTGTAACACTTGGGGGAAGGGTCTCCTCCTAACCCCGAAGCACTCATCCTTGGCCCTTGGCCCTACCGGCAGAGGCTAACACCAGAGTGCAGGCTCCCAACATTGGCACCAGTTACAGCTGCTGCAGGACCCCAGCCAGCTGCCCGAATTCCCTTCTTCCTTTTCTTTTTAATATTTTTATTTGGATATTTTATTTATTTACATTTCCTTTTTATCCCCTTTTCCGGGTCCCCCTTTCGTAAATCCCCTATCCCACCCCCCACTCCCCCCCCCCCCGTCCCTTCTTTTCTAAGAGCTTCAGCATTCACAGCTGGACTGGAGCCCTGGGGACCCCATTTGTCCCAGACTCCGCTTCACCCACTTTGGTCTGGCGTTTAGCAACATCTGACACCTCAGAGTGCTGTAGAAATTATTTAATCCCATCCGGGATTTCTACCCTACCTTTGATCATTCAGTTCCCGGATAAAAGACACACACTTTTTATTATTTACAATAAGCCTTAATCAGCAATAGAGCTGGGCAGATATCTACTCTCTATGCTATTAAGATCAATTTTCTATGGATAACCCCGAGTTATAACTTACTATGTTTCATTAGAGTTGCTTTTAACTCCAATTGACCAGCCCTCAGGGCCATGCTTTCTTGAATCCCAATATCTTCCTCCTCCTCCCCCACCACCCTTTCCCTCCCTCAGGGTCTCCTCAGACCCAGACCTGGAACACCGAGCACCGCCTAACTCAGTTCTGCCCAACCATTGGCTGTTGGCATCTTTATTCACCAATCAGAAATAACTTGGGGCAAGGTCACATAGATTTGTAGATTCTTTTGTCTCTGGGGCAACCAGGTCTTGGGGGCCCACAAGACACCGCAAAAGACCAAACCTCTACCCTAGAGGACAGAGGCTGACTTCAAACCTGCTCTCTGAGCTGGTGTACCTGTAGTGCCTGGGCACATCACTAAGAGAAACATCACAGAACCACAAGGATGATGCACTCTGGCTAGATTCATATCTGGGTTCTCAGAAAATGGCAGAGGTTTACAAAGGCAAATCCATAAGGTTACATATTTCCCACTAGGTCCAATCAGGGGCAAGCATACATCCCAATGTACTTCTGCCTTTACCTCCACCTACATGTGGCATCCAGGAATTGGGTCAAACATGCTTGTTTAGGGAACAAACGGATGCTTTGTTATCTAATTTAAAAATAGCATTCAGCATTTCAGGAAATATCTGTCCTCAGCCAGGGGCATACAGTAGAGGTATTTTTTACTTAAGGATCTCTTAGGCACAGTAAGTAAAACTTAAAACATAACTTTGGCTCTTACAATAAGTTCTGTAACCTAGAAATCAATAACCAGGAAGCCATTCTTAAAAGACACCAGCCAGGCAGTGGTGACACATGCCTTTAATCCCAACACTTGGAAGGCAGAGGCAGGTGGATCTCTAATTTTGAGGCCAGCCTGGTCTACAGACTGAGTCTAGGACAGTCAGGGCTACACAGAGAAACCCTTTCTCAGAAAAATGAAACAAAACCCAAGACACTTGAGGGGACTCAGAAAACAGATCAAAACCCCTTGTTTGTCTGACCAAGGCCAACTCAGTCAACACATTCCCCAGGGCAGGAGTGAGGACTGAAAAGAAAAGAAAAAAGACAATTAGACACGTTGAAACATGATTCCAGCTAGTTCTGAGGCTGAAGCAGGGCTTTTTATTTTCCAATCTGCTTTTAAACCACTTTAATTACATGCAGAATAATAAAATCAGTTCTGAGTCAAGGAACAAGGAGGCAATAAGCAAAAATCCTGTAATCACCTTTTCTAGGGGCTAAGCAGGGACTGAGAGGAAGGGACAGCCACACATGCTTCTGCTGAGCCGCCCTGAGCTTCACACTTACATGCAGTTCTTAATCCAGGCCTGTTTCCTAGGCCCAGGCACAGAGTCAGATTCCTGCCTTGAGCTCACTCCCCCTACCCCCAACCCCACACCCGAAAGTGTAGAAGCAAGCAGCCCCAAGTATCTCTCCACATTTGTCCATGCCTCTGTGAGAAGAGAAGCAGGAGCATTCAGGCTTGGTGATGCAGAAACAAAGGCAGACCATAGGCACAAGGCAAAGGTATGTCTTGTCTCAGCTAGAGAAAGAGGCTTGGAGACCTCACAGAAAGAGCAGCCTTCTGAACCCAGGATTATTCTGTCTCCAGGTTTCCTTGGGAGCCACACCGCTGTGTCAGTGTTCTGGGTTACTTAGGATGATTTATCAAAGAGACACTACAAGATGAATTTAGGCTTCTCAGCAGCAGGGAGATCCCTCCAGGACTTACCAAAAAAAAAAAAAAAAAAAAAAAAAAAAAAGAAAAGAAATAAAGAGAGAAAAAGAAAAAAAAAAAAAACCATCACCTAAGTAATTCTCAGTCATAGGAGACTCCCTGGTTTGCCAGGCTTGTCTTGAGACTTAAATTATACAAAGGTTCTTGAGAATCCTTTCAAAGAACAAATCCACAAAAATCTCAGAGAAAAGTCACTGACGAAGGCTACTTCAAAGCCTGGTGTCATCGCTCTGGATGGAATTCATGGCAGATAAACTGGTTCTGCTAAAATTCGGCTGTATCTAAGTGGCTCTTCTGCACAGAAAAACTGGCCATTGACTCTGTGGCCTCTCAGGTAGAGCCCCTGGCTTCCCTGGCTGGCAAGGCTGCTAAGATGCCTGAAGTCTCCTCAGAGGTAAGGGGAGAGGAGACTCTGCTTCTCCAAAACCACAACTTTTGCTCCTGTGGTTCCCACTGTAAGGGTCTGAAAATCGCTGAGACCCCAGACCCAGATAGTTTGCAAAAATAAAGAGCATTTATTCTGCAGAAACAACCAGCATGCAGAGGTCAACTATTATCTAAAATAGTGACCCCAGACAAAAAGGCACACAGGCCTTCTTATAGGGAACCAGGGGAAATCTCTAGAACGACTAGGTAATCCAAAATTTCATTGGTAAATGCTAAGAGGGGTCACAGGTGGTCGGTCGGTGGTCTGCATTCCTATGTCGTGAATCTTCAACCATGTGATGAAATAGGGCTGCGGCAGGGCAGATGGCCCACTCTGAGATATTTCCCCATTTCTGTGGTTATCCCCAGGCTGTTCTTTGAGAGGGGGTTTTATGATCTTGTTCTGGATTTTATGATCTGTTCCTAGTGTCTTATGACTTAGTTTCCGGGACTTACAGTCTATTTCTGAAGCTCATGCCTTATGACCTTTTTTGAAATCAGCCCTGGTCCTTTAATGGAGACAGATGGGGTTCATGTCGCCCCTTCACAGCCACCACAGCCGTCCGGCTCATGCTGGGACCTTATCATGCAGGGTTCAGTGGATGCGGCTAAGTGCCTGCTCATTCTTTCTAGAGCTACCAGAGGCCATTGTCTTGTTTTGAGCAAGATTCAAAACTCCTTCAACCTATGAATAAGGTCCTAGGTCTTAAACCTCTTGCTTCAAAAAGGGTCTATGGACTAGACCTTGGCCCTGAGGCTCAGATGAAGCAGGCTTCAGTAGTGAAAGTGAGTTTGCAATCTACTTTAACTTGCTCAATCCAGCTAGCTAATTTCCTCAAAGAAAGATTCTTTCTAAACACCTTAGATAGAAGTCTCTGCAACAGTTTTTTTTTTTTCGTTTGTTTGTTTTGTTTTGTTTTCAGAAGATATGCAGGCACCACATTCATTTACAGATTCAAAGATTTCAACATAGCCTTCCACTGTTTTCCTGATGGGTAGAGACAGCCTTCCTAGGAAGGATCCTGGGTAGGCAGACAGTCCTACTCCAGTGTTAGCTTTACTAGGAAGCTCCCTGAGGGCTTGATAAGAGACCTCTTACCCCATGGGTAAGATCTGGTTGAGAGCTGGGGCTAGTCTTGGTAACTTACCTTATCCTGCTGGTTCTTTGTCTTTTCCTTACCTCAGAGTTTGGACTGTCCATTAGCAATATAGAAAGCCATTCAGAGGGAGCACCCAGGACACCACCCAGGAACACTCTTGTTCTGTCTTCCTAGGATTGCTTCTCTCGGGCTGGTTGAGCAACCTTTCCAGCAGCACAAGGGGCTGGCATGGAACAAATCTTACTGGGGTTTCCAAGATAACACAAAGTGTTTGGTTTTGGACCTTAGACAGGAGTGAGGTCCATATTTTACATATCAAATCAGCCTGGCCTCCAGGTTCTCCCAGCATCCCTCAGTCACTGCCTGGAAAATACCCTACCCCCAACTCTGAACTTTCCAGTCCAAGGGCTGGGCTGCCCTTCCCCCAGAGGTTCTTCTCTATATAAAGCAGACTTTTTGGTTGGCCTTCTTCTTTCTCTCCCCTCCCATCCTCTCTCTGTGCACGCATGCCCCTTTCTCTCTCCTTCCCCATGGCAACTTCACTGGCCTGAAGCCCAAGTACAACTTCCCAATAAGCCTGCCTTTAATATAATCTAATCTGTTTTAAAAAGGCTCATTTCACCAGTGTCAGGAAAATAACCTATCACAGGAAACTAATCCTCCTGGCTCCATGGAAATTCATTCCACACACTCTGGAAAAATAAGGAAAAACTCAATTGATAGAGCACTTTAGGCATTGGCTGGTGTCCAAAGAGAAGACACCAACTCCTCTTAGGTAGAAGTTTTACTAACTTAGACACAGGAGACTAAAAGTCAGATGGGAGATTTACACAACAAAAAATATTGCTATGATTTCTTTTTTGATCTTTGAGGTTTTTGTTTGTTTGTTTTGTTTTGTTTTGTTTCTCTGCTTCTTTGTTTTGTTTTGTTGAGGTATGATTTCTCTGTGTAGCTCTGGACATTCTGGAACTCACTCTGTAGACCAGGCTGGCCTTATATTGAGCTATCCCCCTGCCTCTGCTTCCCAACTGCTGGAATTAAAGGCATGTGCCACTACCACCTGGCAGATTATTTCTTAAATACACCAGTGTTCTTTGGAATGGCTGTTACCTAGGATCATCTTGCCCACCTAGCAGATTTTATTTTATAAGAGAAGGTTTTTGCTTATAAGAGCACAGGGGATGGGCCTAATGGTCGTAACTGAGATTGTCTCCTTGTGTTATAAAATGGAGACAAACTGAAGTTCAGTCTTGGTGAGCAAACCTTAGCAAAAACTTTCTCAGCAACTCTGAACTTCAGTTATGGTTCAAGATTTTGGTACCTACAATTTATTTTGCTTGGGGTTTTTGTTTGTTTGTTTTAAGACAAAGTCTTTACTACACAGCCGCGGCTGTTCTAGAATGTCTTAACAGAATGTCTTCCACTACCCCAAAAGCTAAGAATGTCATTGAAAGAAGTGAGAATTTTTCTACCCCCACCCATGCGGAAGCAATGGCCCACCCTGCCTAGGCCTAAGGAACTTCCTTGAGTAAACAATTCTCTGGAGAGAATGTACTGACTGATAACCGTCTGACTCTCTAGAGAGTCCCATTTAGGGTCCTGACGCATATGCTCACTAACCAATAGGTTTAAAGGTCAGTATGCTTAGCCAATGGATTTAAATTATAACCTTGCTGATGTAACCTGTACCCCTAAAAAGTATAAAAACTGCTTGTAGCAGCCTTCCAGGGTCACCTCTCCTCTGAATGTAGGACACCCCAGTGCACTTGACTAATAAACTTCTTGCTTTTGCATCGATCCCCAATCTCTTATTTATGAAAGCCTCAAATAGACAAGACTCAATTTGAGTCTTACATCATTAGATAGCATCTTGGCTTCCCCTATCTTGGCATAGCCGCCTCTCTGATGTTTCCACCCATGGGTTTTAAACTTGCCTGGATTTATGACTTTCTTTTTACTGTAAAACTATAAAACTTCATGACAGTTCTTTCATGTTAGAACACAGAATCTAGAGTAATCTAAATCCGTGTTCCAACCAAGGTCACACAAAATGGCTCCAAAATAAACTCTCTCTTTCCCTTTAGGATGAGAGCTATGGCTTTTGGGTCAACTTGCTATTGATCTGATTTTTTACCTCACTTGGGTCAACATGCTATTGATCTGATTTTTTTTTTTTTTTTTTTTTTTTTTAACCTAGCTTGGGCTCTAGGTTTAATCGCAGAAAAGATAAGGACAATTTTTACCTGGCAATGACAAAGTAAGGGTCAAGTGACTTAAAGATAGTGAAGTTTACGGTCACCCATGGTTACAAAGTAAGTTAGAGGCCAACCTGGGATACGTGAGAAGAGGAGGAGTAGGAGGAGAAGGAGGAGGAAGAGGAGGAAAAAAAACTCCAATACCCCAGGGCAGGGAAGCTGTAAGACCTCAGCAGAGGCCTAGAGGAGCAGGGAAAGAAAGCCAAACTGAGGAAGCCTCCTGAAGGTCAGATTCCTGAAAAGAGGGAGGGGCCTTTGAAGGGTTAGGAGGACAAAATTGTGACAGAGAAACCCAAGTGTTTAAGGGAGATAAGCTTAGAAAGAAGGAAAGGGCACTGGGGAGACTTATCCCACATGGCTGTGGCCCCTAAGCTTCTGTGCTCCAGTTGAGGGTTCTGAGATGGGAAAGTACAGTATCTCATTAAAAACTAATAATTTTACTCTTTAGGCTTAGGGGTGGTTCCTCAGCCAGAGTGATGGAACCAGCCCTAAGGGGATACTAAACTCCACCCAGCTGAGCTTCTGTCCTCATGGCCAGGAGCTTTTCCTATGCTAATATTAAGTTCTACCAGGCTTGCATTAAACTTAACATTCTCCTGTTTTAGCCTCTCAAGTGCTGGACATGCTGGTATGTGCCACATGCTTAGCCATTCACCAAATTTCTATTTTCTTAATTTTGGGGATGATGGGGAACATGGGGTGTATGTTGAGACAGGGTAATCTTGACTCTCCTGGAGTTTACTATGTAAATGAGGCTTGGCCTTGAACTCTGGAGACCTGTGAGTTTGAGGCTAGCCTTGGACTATAAATCAAGACCCTGTCCTTCAAAAGCAAAGCTAACAGCAGTTAACAGCCACAACAGCAAAAGCTAGAGAAGAGGAAAAGGGAACACTCAGGCATACTTGGTGAGAATGCAAATCTGTATAACCATTACTGAAAAAGTTACGAAGTTTCCTCAAAATGCTAAAATCCAGGCTGGGAAATTGCTCAGTGGCAGAGGGTTTGCCTTGCTTGAGAGGGTTTAATCCCTAGGGGAAAAAAGAAAAGTATCCTTTAAAAGGGATGTCATTCAGCCTAAAGCTGAAATATGAACTATGAAAATGAGAGCCAGGCATAGAAGCCTACACTTGAAACCCCAGCACTAGAGAACAAAAGCAGAAGGAAGTTCAAAACCAGCCTGGTCTGGATTATGTGGAGACTACTAGTTTAGTCATAGTTCTACAGTATGACTTGTCCAAAAACAAAACACGAAACAGACAGAGTACCATTTGATCCAACAATCCGGCCTGTGTCCAAGAGCATCTACCCTTGCCACACTGCCACACAAGACAGGGGTTGCCTTCTCCAAATGTCTAGCAGCCTTGGGGCCTGGTTAGCTTTGTGTCAGCTTGACCCAGGCTAGAGTTTTCTGGAAAGAGGAACCTCAATTGAGAAGATACCACCAACAAATTGTAGGCATATTGGTCACAGAATTTTAGAATTCTTGTTTCTCACATGAATCTGAAGTGATGGCTCATAAGCTTTGAAGTAGCATTTTGTTGGTAACTGTCATCTGAGACTTTATAAGGCTGATCTTTTGAAGGATTCTCAGAGCCTTTGCATAACGTAGTCCGAGGACATGCCTAGCAAACCTAGAAGTGTCTGACTGAAAACCCAGAGATCAGATA
This sequence comes from Micromys minutus, assembly GCF_963924665.1. Lineage (NCBI taxonomy): Eukaryota > Metazoa > Chordata > Mammalia > Rodentia > Muridae > Micromys > Micromys minutus. The sequence continues at coordinate 71,462,653 of NC_137971.1, read as the reverse complement.
AGAAGTTTTGGTTTGCAGAACCTGACTTGACAAAGGTGCCTTTTGTGTAACAATAAAAAGAGCTTCTAGGAAGCAGTCAGTGTTCTGTCCTGGCAAGATTGATCCCCCTGCCGCTGAGAACTTCATCTCTTTTATTGATCCTTCCTCCCAGTAATCCAGAACACTGACACAGATCCTTAGGGCACTCTCTTTTTTAAGATTTATTTATTTTATGTATATGACTATATACATAAAATTTATTTTATGTATATGACTACATTTATTTATTTTATGTATATGACTACACTGCTGCTGTCTTCAGACACACCAGAATCCTATTACAGATGGTTATGAGCTACCATGTAGTTGACTGGGATTTGAACTCAGGACCTCTGGAAGAGCAGTCTGTGTTCTTAACCACTGAGCCATCTCTCCAGTCCAGGGCACTTTCTTGATTAGAGATTGATGTGAAACAGCCCATCCTCCTGTGGGTGGGGCTACGCTGAAGCAGTGAGCCTGGGCTGTAGAAAAAAGCAGGCTGAACAAACTATGCAGAACAAGTCAGTAAGCAGCAGTCTGTCCTCCCTCCCTGCCCCCACCTCCACTGCAGTTCCTGCCTTGAGTTCCTGCTCTGATTTCCCTCAAGGATGAACTGTGATGAAACGAACCCCTTTCCTTCCCAAGTTGTTTTTAGTCATGCTGTTTATCACAGCAACAGAAACAACCACGGTTCCATCCCAGCTCTGGCTATTGGCGTATTGCTGGGCATTTGTTCATATGCTAAGGTTCCTGGAATTCTATTTTTCAGTTGTTAATATTCCACAAAAGGAAAACTGATTTATGAAGTTTCTGTTTCCATAAAGTCCCACAGCGGTTGTGGTGGTGCATGTCTGTAATCCTAACCCTGGGGAAGCAGAGGCAGGCATATCTCTGTAAGTTTAAAACTGTCCTGGTCCACCCACATAGCAAGTTCCAGGTTGGGAAGGGCTACATAGTGAGACCCCTTTCAAACAAAAACAAACTCGCAATGCATTTTTTTCTGGTTGAGTGTGGCATCCAGAGTCCCTGAAGCCAGCCAGCATGAGTAATCCCTGAGCTGGCAGTAAGGGTCTTCACTAAGGATACGACATCATGACTCAGGGCCCAGTGCTCCAGGTCACAGCCCAGGGGCTCTTCTTTACCTTGGGATCTGTGTAATGCTTGGGGAATGAGGCAAGGGGAGCACACGCCTTGAGGACAGGCATCATCCTTTAGGTATCTTTCTTTTCCTGGTGGAATCTCTTTCTCAGGGAAGGGAAGAGGAAGGGGCCTCTCCTGGCCTATCAGGGTCAAAAAATCCATAGGTCCTGTCTATCTTTTGAGATTTTATAATTTCTCTTTCCTTAAGTTTCTAGTTGCCTTAACTGATTGTGTGTGTATGTGTGTGTGTGTGTGTGTGTGTGTGTGTGTGTGTGTGTGTGTAGGATAGAAAAGGACATAAGATCTCTTGGAACTCAAGTGAGAGGGAGTTGTGAGGCATCCCATGTGGGGGCTAAGAACTGAACTCTGGTCCCAAGTCTTAACCACCAAGGCATCTCTCCAGCCTCCAGCTCAGTTTATTTTACATGGTTCCAGGGATGGAACTCAGGGCCTCTCATGCCTGTGCATCTAGCAACTTAGCAACCAAGCCATATCCTCTAATTGTTGTTAAGATTTATTTACTTATACATGTTAGTCCTTATCTGCATCTATGCCTGTATGACATAGATCATCAGATCCCACTACAGAGGTTGTGGGCCATTGTGTGGTTGCTGGGAATTGAACTCAGGTCCTCTTGAAAAGCAACCAGTCCTCTTAATTGCTAAGCCATCTTTCTAGCCCCCATCCCATCCCCTTTTTCTCTTTTAAAAAAACTCCCCCCCCCCTTTTGACTTTATTCTTAGAACTGACCACATTTTTAATATCATCATTATCACTTTGAGAGCTGTTTTATGTTGTGGATTTGGCCAAAAGTTACTTATGTTAATTTGGTCCCCAGAATTACACATCTGCATAAGCCAATGAGGGACCCTGCCCCCAGTTGGTTTTGATAGGTAAATAAAGTTGCCAGTGGCCAATGGCTGGACAGTGAGACAGAGGAGGGACTTTAGAATTCCCAGGCAAGGACTGAGGGAGGAGGAAGAGGATATCTGCTATGCTGGGAAAGGAGTAGCTGTCATGCCTGAGAAGGCATGACAGAGACAGCCAAGTAAGAGCTGGGGAAGAGCGCCCCCTCCCACTGGGTGTAAAGCAACAATGTTGAAATACGCCTGGACCTAAGCTTTTCATTACCTAGAGCTTGCTCTATGCCAGGCTGCCCTTGAACTCAGAGATCTGCTTACCTGTCTCCTGGAATTAAAGGCCTGTACCACCATGTCTGGGCCTAAGCTTTTCTTTACCTTTTCATAAGATCTTTCTAAGTTCTAAATTGTAGTTCATTCCAAATATATTCAAGTTGGCAACCAAGGCTAGCTACCACAGTCCGTCCTTTGTCAATTGACACATAATTGTATCTCCTTCTGTTCAAATGAAAAGGATAACCAGGTTATAATAATGCCTAACATGAAAGAACCATCCATGGTAAACACATTAAATAATAAGCTTAGCTGGGTGGGATCTTGCCCTGAAGTCATCAGTCTCTTAATTTCACTTAATATCCAGAAATGCATTTAGCTCCATTTCTTTTCCTGGTGCCCCTTTAATATTCATACCATACATTTTTTTTTTTTTTTTCTTTCTAAGCTTGCTACATTTGATCAAAATGCTCTCATAAGAGTGAATCACAGATTAAAGTCTAAAGGAAGCTTTTTTTTTTTTTTTAAGATTTATTTACTTTGTTTATATGAGTACACTGTAGCTGTCTTCAGACACAACCGAAGAGGATCCCATTACAGATGGTTGTGAGCCACGATGTGGTTGCTGGGAATTGAACTCAGGACCTCTGGAATAGCAGTCAGTGCTTTTAACCACTGAACCATCTCTCCAGCCCTAAAGGAAGCTTTTTTTTTTTTTTTTTTGAGACTTACTTTGTCAGTGTAATGAATCTAAATCTCTTTATCTTAGCCTCAGACTGACTTCTGAAAAGGGCAAAAAGCAGCCAAAGCCACATTCTTCTCTAAAATATCACAAGAACTATCTCTAGGCCATATTCTAAAATACTTCTCTGAAACCTCTTGGGCTGAGCCCACACAATCGAAATCACCCTCAGGAACGGCTGTCTTCCATACTTCTGCTAGTATGGGCCATTAAACCCCACTAAAACATTCCATTGCTTTTATAATCCAGAGTTCTAGAAAAGGCATTCCGTCAAACAAAAACATAGTCAGGCCTATCATTGAAATGCCCCACTCCTGGTACCAACTTCTGTTTTAGGGTTTCCATTTCTGTGAAGAGACACCATGTCCAAGGCAACTCTAATACACGAAAGTTACAGTGAGTCGCCGAAGCTTGCAGTTTCAGAGATTTAGTCCATTATTCTCATGGCAGAAAACATGGCAGCGTGCAGGCAGATGTGAGGCTGGAAGAGTTGGGAGTTGTCTACATCGTGGTCTGCAGGTAGCCAGAAGGATTCTCCTCCACAGGCAGCCAGGAAGAGGGTTATTCTGCACAGCTTTGGAGCTTGAGCAGAGGAACCTCAAAGCTCACAATGACCTTCACAGTGACACACAGTCTCACAAGGCCACACCCACTCCAACACTGCTATACCTCCTAATAGTGTGCCATTCCCCACGACAATCATATTCAAGCCACCATAGGCCCAAGTTCAGTTCCTACTGTTCAGGATATTTGTTCATACTATGAACCCAAGATTGTATTATTTGCTGAAAAACCCTGTTACTAGTTGTGATGTGGCTCAGCCTTAGCACACAACTTTAATCCCTCTGTCTAGAATACAGACACACTCTTAGTATACATCCTTAATACCAAACAATGCAGGTAAGGTTAGTTTGTATGAGGAAGCGCTCATGTTTGAAAGTGATGTCTAATTGAGTTGTGAACTAAGTGACAAATCAGAGACAGATTTGAAGAATAAGATATGCCCAGTTCTCACTAGGAGAGGAAAGAAGGCTATTTAAGAAAACACAGAGGGAGGAGGATAAGGAGAATTTTATAGAGACAGCTTGCAAAGAAAGAAAAAGCTAGACATGGGTGAAGAAAGACTGAGCCAGAGACTGCGAAGGAGACAGAAGATTAGAACAGATTGCCAGAGTTAGTTTGAGGCTAAGCAGAGCAGTCCAGGAGAGGAGAGAGAAGCTAGACTGAATCAGTCAGCTTGGAGAGGAGTTTGAGCCAGAACAGCTGAGTTGAATCAGCCAGCCAGAGTTCAGAAAGAGTTAGGACAGGATGAGCTTATTTAGCAGCAAGCCTTAGAGACTGAAAACACTCAAGGCCTAGAGAAGATTATACAGAGGCAAGAAGTTTCAAAGACTAGACCCAGGTTAGTAGACAGAGGCAGTCAGTCTTAGACGTGGAGAATAAAAGTTACCGTTAATCCTACCACCCATGTCTGGTGACTATAACAGCAAATTCTTACAGCCCGCTCCTTTTAATATAACTGTAGCCATTTTTGTATTTGGTCTCCATTTTGCTCATATGGGTGAAATTAAGTTCAGGTTCTTAGACTCCACTTCACAGTAGTAATTATCCATAGCTGACACTAAAGGTTGTTACTAATGAGCCAAAAAGTTATGGCTGAACCACTGTTACCTCAGTGTTCTGAAATTTCCCTGTTCACTACTCATCCTCCACTCTCCTTACCTCACTCAGGACCAATCAGCTTAAAGCTTAGCTGATGATACTTTGTCTAGTTATCCAAAAATGGTGTACCACTCCACTGCTTGTCTCCAAACTTCTGAACCTGGTTTTTCATATAAAAAGTCTGCTGTGAGAACAGACTGGTGTAGGTTGATGTCTATATGCAGGTGAGGGCTGGTACTAGTCAGGTCAACATGATACATGACTGGATGGTAGAGAGTGCTGTGAGGAAAAAGTTTTGGTAAAGTGGGAGTGAAGGAGAAACAAGTAGAATCAACATAGAAGACGAGGATGACCCATCTCTGCGTGGCTCTGAGTAGCCATGGGTAGATATGTGTACTTTCTAGGGATGGATTTCTAGAGGTCGATTTATCTTATCTAGGTGGGCAGTTTATATCTTTGTCAACTGGTTGTAAGCTTATTGTGTGGATGGATTTGAGAATTTAACATATAAATCTGTTTGATAAATTATTGTTAGTCATGATTTTACTGGGCTGTGGAGAATGTGAGTCAGGTTCCCTGGCTGATAGGGAGACAGCTGGGAGAGGGTGGTTGGCAGACTATGTGGTAGAGAAATAGCCTGGCTGCACAGCTCCACTGGAATGGCTCTGGTGGAGTGAGACCGTGTGGGCCGGTAGCAGCAGATTAGTTTTACTGCAACAGACTTATGCCACAATTAGTTTTTTCTTCTTGTGGACCTGGACATCTATACATGCTAGCATTATAATGTATGTTTAATAAACTGTTCTTGCTTAATGGAGATTGGTATATGAGGATATGAACTGGGGGTGGGGGGTGGAACTTGTAGAGCTGTCTGGGAAGAATGAGGGAAAATGTGGTGAAAATACATTGTGAGGAGCTGGAGAGATGGCTCAGTGCTGTTCCTCCAGAGGACTTGGATTCAATTCCCAGCAACATATATGGCTAATAACCATCCACCTGTAACTCCATTTTCAGGGACTACACTGCCCTCTTCCGGCCTCCATGAGAACTGCATGCATATGGTGCAAACGCAAACACTCATACATTTTAAGATAAATATAAATGTTTTTAAAAAATGCATGTGTGCATGTATGAGACCTAAAAAGAATTAATGAAATATTATATTTTAAAAATAAGATGGGTGCCCCTGAGGAATGATACTCAAGGATGGCTGTATAATAGTTATTTTTCTATTGTTGTGACTAAACACCATGACCAAGACAACTTACACAACAAGTGTTTAATTGTGCTCATGGTTTCAAAGATATAGAATCCATAATGGCAGAGCAACAACAGCATGGTGTCAGGATTAGCTGAGAGCTCACATCTTGATTTTCAAGCAACAGGTATGGAGTTGGTTGGAAGGGAAAAGAATGCGAAGAAAATGGCCTGAGTCTTTTAAAATCTCAAAGGCTGGTCCCAGTGACACACCTCCTCCAACAAGGTGACATCTCCCAATCCTTCCAAAACAGTTCCACCAACTACAGACACTATATTCAAATATATAAGCCCAGGAGGGCCATTCTCATGCAAACCACCTCAGCCTTTGTCCCACTTACATACACACATGCATACAAGAGTATATACTCACACAAACACACACACACACACACACACACACACACAGAGAGAGAGAGAGAGAGAGAGAGAGAGAGAGAGAGAGAGAGAGAAAGGGAGGAAGAGAGACCCTAAAAAATAAATAAATAAAGCTTTAAAAAAGACATAATAATAAATTGAGTTGTTTTTTTTTTAAGAATTATTTATTTTATATATGTGAGTACACTGTAGCTATTTTCAGAAGAGGGCGCCGGATCCCATTACAGATGGTTGTAAGCCACCATGTGGTTGCTGGGAATTGAACTCAGGACCTCTGAAAGAGCAGCCAGTGCTCTTACCTACTGAGCCATCTCTCCAGCCCAATAGATTGAGTTGTTAAAAATTAAAAATGAAATACTAATTACTGAAAGTGTTAATACAAAAAGTCAAGGAACTACCCTAGAAATAGGAACACACCCCTAACACACACACACACACACACACACACACACACACACACACACACAAATGGAAAATGAGAGAGAGAGAACACTCAGGAGGCAGAGGCAGGCAGATCTCTGAGTTCCAGGACAGCAAGGACTACACAAGGAACTCTGTGTCAAAAAACCAGTGCAAACAGAGAGAGGCCATATTATCTTAGGTAAATCTGCACTGTCAGGACATAATACAACTCCAAAAAGACTGTGGCTTTGAAAACAAACCAGGGTCTGGAGAGATGGCTCAGCAGTTAAGAGCACTGACTGCTCTTCCAGAGGTCCTGAGTTCAAATCCCAACAACCACATGGTGGCTCACAACCATCTGTAATGAGATCTGATGCCCTCTTCTGGTGTGTCTGAAGACAGCTACAGTGTACTAAATAAACAAATCTTAAAAAAAAAAAAAAAAAGAAAGAAAGAAAAAAAGGAAGGAAGAAAACCAGATTATCCCTGCACACATTCTTGTGTGTTAGTTTTGGGTTTTGGAGACAGTTTCTCTGAATAGCCCTAGCTATTCTGAAGCTTTGCTATATAGGCCAGGCTGACCACTACCTCTCAGGCCTGCTCCTGCCTCAGCAGTTCTGGGATTAAAGGCGTGTGCTACCTTCTCCTGATGGAACATGTTAAATGGTGGCAAGGAGGAAACCCCTGCTTAATTCAGAGGCTCCAGTCTCTGTAGTAATTCCTCTGCTACCCAACAGGCTGCTGTAATCATCGTCTGAGTCTCTCGATGCCGAAGTCTGGAAGTCACACAAGTCTTACAACCCAAGGTCCATGTCAGGATTCCCGTGGAAGGAGAGAATCCAAACCTGAAGTTCTGACTTCTGTGACATCTTCTCTACAGAGCTCTAGCAATCGAGCCAGGGGAAATGCAAGGAGAAATGGTTAGCGACATCCTAAGAGGTCTTCACTAGGCCAAAATGCTTCCATCTCTAGTCTAACCTTTAGTTAGTGCTTGCCCAATGCAAGAACCACACCCCAAAGCCAGCAAAACCACAAAAGTGTCATTTATAATTTAGCATCCACAGGAAGCAGCTGGTGACAGAGTTGACATAAACAAAAACACATTCACAGATACACACCCAAGCTTGAGAAAGCACGCTCAGAGTTCTCAGCTCTGTGCTTAACCTCCAGTTTCCTGAGACCAGCCTCTCAAGGGAGACTGACACGAGTTATCAAGTCAAAAATGAAGACACTGGCTGGGTGATGGTGGTACACACCCTTAATCTCAACTCTTGAGAGGCAGAGAGCTCTGTGAATCTGAGGCCAGCCTGGTCTACTAAGCCAGTTCCAGGATAACCAGAGCTACAGAGAAACCCTGTATCAGGGAAAAAAGGGAAGGGGGGGAGGTAAAGGAGGGGAGGAAGAGGTAAAGAAGGAGGAAAAAGAAGAGGAGGAGAAGAAAAAGAAGGATGAGGAGTAAGAAGAAGAAGAAGAAGAAGAAGATGATGATGATGATGATCTTGTTACCAAATAAAACTCTAGTTTCACTTTGTTTCAGATGACTTAAGAAATCACAAACTGGGGGGTGGGAGGGCAAGAGAGATGATACAGAGAAAGTATCTTGTATATTGTATGGATGCTAGAAAGATGGCACAGCGGTTAAGAGCACTGACTGCTCAATTTAAAACACACACACACACACACACACACAGGGCACACCTAGCAGAACCACAATAAAATTTAACATCAATAAACTTTGTTCAATTAAAAAAAAAAAAAAAAAAAAGAGCACTGACTGCTCATCCAGAGGTCCTGAGTTCAAGTCCCAGCATCCACATGGTGCCTCACAAGCATCCAAAGCTCCAGTTTCAGGGCATCTGATACCCTCTTCTGACCTCCATGACATGCATGCAGTGCATATAGGCATAAGAGGCAAAGCTCCCATACATATAAAAATAAGGTAAACAAAAAACTGAAATGTAAATACAGAGAATATCCAATAAAAAATAAAGTAGACAAATCTAAAAATATTTTTTAGTAATAATTGTGAACATCTCAGAACCAGGTAATACATGGTCAGTGTCTTAGCTTTGTTGTAGTGAACGTCTCTGCTGTGTGGACTTCAGGGATTCAAAGGCTGCTTTTACTAGAAATGCTTCCTTGCTGTTAAGTGGAAGAGATGTCTCTCTTTTGTTGCCTCTGCCTTTAGTCAGATTCTATTCAGCTTTAGATGAATTGATCCCTAAGCAATGCCCTGTCTGGAACTTGACCTAGACCTGCCCAGTATCTGTTCTCTTTACCCTTCAAGGCTAAAGACACTTAGCAACCACAAGGCTGGACCTCCAGACCATCAGAGGACTGGAAGGTGGCATTCTTCCTGACTGGAAGTCCCCTACCTAACCCCAGAAAGAGCGTGAGTAACCTCGCCCTTTGTTGGGATTCTGTAAACCCCACCCCTCAATTACCCAGCAGTAGTCAGGTATGCTCCGCCCCAATGACCTGCCGCTATAAAAGGAGCTGCTCATCCCCTCTTCTCTCTCTTGCTCTCTTGCAGTCTTGCTCTCCCACCCCTACCCCTCCTTTTCCCTTCCCTTCCCCCCTCTCCCTCTGCATGCTCATGGCCAGCCTCTACTCCTCTATTCCTCTCTCTCTCTGCCTCTACCACCCTCTTAACTCCCCATGACCTGAATAAACTCTATTCTGTACTATACCGTTGTATGGCTGGTCCCTCAGGGGGAAGGGATTCCCAACATGGGCCCCCCAGAGGCATCTCCCTTGCCCCCAGGCCCCGTCGCACCTCCATGGGCCATATGCCCCCCACTCTCTTCATCCTTCCCCTAACATTGGTGCCAAAACCCGGGCCCGTCATCTTTTCACAACATTGGTGCCCTGTGACTTTTCCTTCATTGGTGCCCCATCATCTTTTCCTTTCACCCTTTCTGTCTGCCCTCCTGAGGCCTGTGTCTGCAACTCCTGGTTTGTAAGCCAAACCCTTCGTCAGCCCCTGGCCACTGGAAAGAAGTTTTCTTCATGTCTCCAGAAGAAGAAAAATCAGATTTGTGACATTTGTAACGTGTTAAAGAAAGTCAAATCCAGACAAGTTTAAAATGCATGGCTGGGAACATCAGAGAGGTGGTTACAGCAAGAAGGGGGAAGCCAGTATGCTATCTGATGACATTCTTAGCTTTTGGGTTAGTGGGAAGTAGTGATCTGCTAAGTTAATAGATTCCCGAGGTTTTTATCTATTAGCCACAGGATGTTAGTTCTGATACAGGGTTGGGGAAAGGTCACTGTTTAAGGGGCTAAAAATTCCATCTCTCCACCTTGCTGCAGCCCCCCCCCCTTTTTTTAAAGCAAGGTCTTTTAGTGTAGACCCTGCGTGTACTGGAACTCACTTTGTAGACCATGCCCAAACTCACAGGTATTCACCTGCCTCTGCTTTCTGGGTTCTGGAACGAAAGATATGTGCTTTCATTTTTCCCCCTCCAAATTTTCTGTGTGTGGGTGTATGAGCGTGCACCGCTTACATGCAGTACCTGAGGAGGCCAGGAGGAGGCGCCCGGTCTCCTGCCTGCCTCACGGTGCTGGAAATGAAGCCAGAGTCCACAGGAAGTGCAGCCAGTACTGTGTGGCTGCAATCACGGCGGCGCCGATCAGTCTTTGCAGACAGTGTCTTTCCCGGAATGATCACTCACATCTCTGACAACTGTCCCTTGGACATTTCCCACCCCACCCCTGCGGTGGGATGAACTTTTAGACCTGGGTTGGTGCGGCTCCGTCTCCCTTGTTCTCTTTGAACTTTCTCCTGAGACAAATTCTAAACAAGCATATGATGCAGGCGCTGTGGAGGAGAGAGGGAACCAGTCATGGGGTATTAGGAAGAAGGAACTTCTGGAGGAAACAACTCCAATTCACAGCTCCTAAAATTAATTTGGCTTAGAATACTTTGGGAAACCCCAAAGAGGTGTTCAAGAAGGGGGGGTATGGAACGAGGGAAGGGGAGGTGTTGCTAGTGAGCTCTAAGTGAGAATTCCTGAGTCATTAAGGAGGAGCTCATTGGGATGGCTGTGGGGGTAAAGGAGCCTGCGGCCAAGCCTGACAACCTGAGTTCAATCCCCAGAACCCACTGGGTGGAAGGAGAAAAATTACTACAAGTTTTCTGCCGACCTCTACGTTCACACTGTGGCAGTGTGAGCCTGTACTCATGAACACACATCTTCCAAATAAATAAAAATGTAAAGTAAAAGATAAGTTAGGAAAAGAAAAAACGTTCATTGAATGTCTGTTAGACTCACAGTACAAGGCTCTCCGAGAGCAGGTGGGGACCATAGGGCTCTATACCAAAGACAAAACTTGTGGGGTGACATTTGGGAAGCTCCCTAATTAAGGATGGAAAAGCAATTTTGTGTGCATTGTTGCCAGGATTTTTAAAAATTGAGACTAATGCTGTCTTTAAAAAAAATTGTGGGGCATCCTTGGGAAGACAGTACCAGGTGTGGTGCCAGTTGTCTTTAATCCCAGCACTCAGGAGGCAGATCTCTATGAATCTGAGGCCAGCTTGGTCTAAATATGAAATTACAGTCAGCCAAGGACACACACTAAGACTCTGTCTCTGAATGAATGAATGAATGAATGAATGAATGAATGAATGAATGAATGAGTGAGTGAGTGATTATAGCTGAAGGAAGAGGACCGGAGCTGTGGCCCTGACTCTGGCAGCAGGGAGGACAGCAGGGATGGCAGCCAATGACCAAGCTCTAACCTAAGTTCATACAGCTAGAATATGCCGATCCTGGGTTCAAAACTCAGGCTTAGTTCCCATTTTTTAAAGATTTATTTTCCTTTTACGCACGTATAGGTGTGTATGCTTGTGTGAATGTATTCCCCATGTGTAGTGTGTCCTATGGAGGCCAGAAGAGGATACTGGATCCCCAGGACCTCTGGGACCTGTGTTCAGCAATAGGTACTTACTCTCCATCTCTGGAGGGCAGCCAAGGTCAATCGATATTGATAGCCTAGACAACAGTACAAAGCTTCTCACGCCTGCGGGCAGGATTTTGTGAACATAGCACTGTGAGCCCAAGTGGGAAATTTCCACTTGAAATACATAAGTGTATGTGAGCACAGGGTTACAGGTATGATCAGCATTCTTAGCTGGATACCTAATCGATTGGTTCCTGATCACTTTCTTCAGATAGCCTCGCTGTTACTGTGCCTTCCCCCTCAGCATGGCTGCCTAACGGGAACTAAACAGGGAGGACACTAACAGACATGCTAATGTGGATGAAGCTCTTGAGGCCTCAGCCTTTAGAGGAAGATCAGGAAGGATGCAGAGAGCAGAGAAACAGCCTTACCCTGGGGAGAGCCCAATCGGTTATCCAGCGCCAAATGGCCGGCTGTGAAAACATACATGTAAGTGACTTGTACGGACTGAGCGGCTAATGCTTGTGCATTTAGGAATATCTATTACATACATACACATATGTGTGTGAGAAGAATTACAGATGAGGGCTGGAGAGACGCCCTCTTCTGGTGTGTCTGCAAAGAACTACAGTGTACTCATATAAATAAATAAAAATCTTTAAAAAAAAAAAAAGGATTACAAACAAAAGAGGCCATGAATTTGAAAGAGTAAGGGGGAGTGTGTGGAGGAATTTCGAGAGAGGAAACAAAAAGGAGAAATGATGTAACTATATTGTAATCTCAAAAAAATGTGAAAAAAATAACTCGATGCTAGACTTTTATGTTATTAATACCTCCTGAAGAAAGGACTTTGCTAGTTTGGGGGAGTGTAGGGGAAGCGCAGACACCATGGAAAACCCCTTCCTTCTCGTCATCTTCCTCAGAAACAAGATCACATCCTAATTTCTCAACGGCCCAGGCCTTATGCAAAAATAAAACGAAACAAAACTCAGAAAAATCCAGGAATCTTAATTTGTTTGATAGAATATAGAAGTCAGGGTGAACACTAATCCACAATGTTAAGTTGGTACCTTCCTCTGTTTGCTTTTAGTTCATTGATCTTTCCTGATGGGGCTCTATAGAATGTCTGATATTTCTAAATAGACCAGCTTACTTTTTTGTTGCTAGAGTACAATATCCTTGCTAGAGTCAATTGTGAACAAGGCCTTGGGCTCCATCTGCACTGGTAAAACTGTGCGTGGGCGTGGAGGGGGGTGGCTGGGATTGAATTTCGTGATTTAGGCTGTTGATGACAGCCAAATGATGACATTTGCCTGTAAGTGAACCAGGCCATGTCTCAAACAACAGAGAAACTGAAACTGGACTATGCCCTTGTTGCATTACTACTGGCAAACAACCCTATGTCTGCCCCCTTCCTCAGTTACCCTACCATTCATCCCCTCAGGAAGCAGCCCTGCAGGTCCCACATTTCAACTACCAGGAGGTTAACATTTGTATATCAATTCCTCCTCTTCAACAGAGCAGATGTGTATGAAAAGTATACAGATATGTCTAAGTGCACACTACTAGATCTACATACATGATCACTGGGGAACTTTCTAGGACAATCCTGTCAAGAGAGTTGGCTCAGTGGTTAAGGGTTCTTGCTGTTCTCTCAGAGGACCCAGGTTGGATTCCCTAGAACTTACATGGCAGTTCACAGCTGGCTGTATTGGCAGTGTCTACAGTCCTACAGTCCACTCCACATACCTCAGACCCCCAGGAGGGAGCGGTCAAAAGCTCCGCATCTATATGGACCCAGATGAGTTGGTGGTAGGAGGGCTCCATGAAAGCCTGCCACGGTCACAGCTGGTCTCCCAGAACTGCCTTTCTCCCCACATCTGTCCATAGCATACACTGCAGTATTCACAGAGAATGGAGCCCCCTGCTGACCTCCACAGAGAACTTCAGAGATGTCTGTAGGAAACCTAAGGACCCCTCCAAAGCCCTTCTCTGCTACTGACTGAGGATACAACTTGGGGACAAAGTAGAGCACTGAAGAGTGTGGTTTAAAACAACAACAAACTTGACAAGCCAAGCATGGTGGTTCACACCTTTAATCTCAGCACTCAAAATGAGGCAGGCGAATCTGTGAGTCAGAGGCCAGCCTGGTCTACAGGGCGAGTTCCAGGACAGCCAGGGCTACACAGTGAAACCCTGTCTCAAAACAAAGTGACTGTGACTGAAACTGCCTCGTCACCAGCTTGTGTGGGTCGTCCATGCAGAGGGCATGTGGAGAGGTGCAGCCTGAAGACTGGGCTTCGCCTTGGACTGTCCTGAAAGTGTCCTGGAGATCATGTTTCCCTAGGGCTTACCTGGCCTTTTTACTGGTCCTGTTCTGTTTAGGGCTAAATACCCCCACATCCTTACGCCTGTGCGTTTAGTTCGCTCACACACACAGAGTTGCAGCACAGGATCTAACTGCAGGTAACACGTTATATACTGTTTACGTCTGTGCAGTAACACTATAATGTTGGTACAATTGTGTAAAAAAAGAAAAAGCAGTCACCTAGTAACTTGTTGCTCAGATGGTGTCTCCCACTTTTTTCCATTTTATGTGTATGGGTGTTTGGTTTGTGGATCTCTATGTGAGTGCAGGAATTGAACTCAGGCCCTCTGTACCTCTGTAAGATCAGCCAGTGCTTCTTTCTTTCTTTCTTCCTTTCTTTCTTTCTTTCTTTTTTTAATGTATATAAATACATTGTAGCTGTCTTCAGATACACCAGAAGAGGATGTCAGATTCCATTACAGATGGTTGTGAGCCACCATGTGGTTGCTGGGAATTGAATTCAGGACCTCTGGAAGAGCAGTCAGTGTTCTAACCACTGAACCATCTCTTCAGCCCCAGCCAGTGCTCTTAACCATTGAACCAACTCTCAAGCAAACTGACACTCCCTACTAAGTACCATGTGACTGTAGAAAACTGGACGGGTTGTTGCAGGTACAGCTTGCCTGTTGCTTCCGTATGCTGAAGGCCCTGGGTTTCTCAGTAGGGAGAGAGGATCAGGTGGGGGCTGAGAGGGACAGACAGAAAACAAAGCAGGAGATACTGATTTTTAAAACTGAAAAAGAACTGCAGGAGGGTAGTGGTGCATGCACCTTTAATCCTAACACTGCAGAGCCAGACAGATCTGTGAGTTTCTAGGCCAGCCCAACCTATAAAGTAAGTTCCAGGACAGCAAAGATGACATAGGAAACCCTGTCTCTAAATAAACAAATAAATAAATGTAACTTTTACTTTTTGGGGATGTGTTTCAGTTGGCAAAATGTTTTCCCAGCATTCATAAAACCCTGAGTCCAATACCCAGTACCACATAAACCAAGTGTAACAATACATGCCGGTAATCTCAGTATTTGAAGGCAGTTGTAAGAGGAACTCGGGTTGGAGCCCAGTCTAGGAGACAGAAACTTGTCTAAGAGAACTGCCTGAAAACACTTGACAGCAGCATCTAAGCATGACCGGCGTCTGGAATACAGAAATGTCTCTTATCTCAGCAAGAGGAAGATAACCTAATTATAAAAATTATACCTAATTTGATACAGGGCCGTGCTATGTAGCTCAAGATAGTCTCAAACTCACAGCACACCCCAGTCCAGACTTGAACTTATGAACCTCCTCTTGCTTCAATTTCTCAGTGCCGGGATTAGAAACACATGTTACTAGTCTCAACTACAATCTTAGAAAAATGGGCAAAAATATTAAGAAAAGAAATCACCGAGTCTTCTGACTAAACTTTAGGTATAAGCAGATTGATTAAGATCTTTTAACGGTCACAAGCTGAGGAACACCGGGCTTGTGGTTTCACCTCAGCGTTCTGAGATCCACAGGCTTCCTCTGGGGAAATTAGGTATTAAATAGAGAGTTGGGACTAATGTGCATAGGATGCCTCAATGACAGACATCCTTGTCTTCCTTGTCAAATCACGGGTTGAGACTGAACAAGGACAGGGTGGACTGGGTGAGAAACTCAGGCACTTGGCAAGCATGGAGCAACTGAGATAAATGTGCTAAGAGCAGGGCACTGGAGCTGGAGAGCCAGAAGCCACTGCAAACTGCAGGGCAGAGGCTGTCAGAGGTGAGGGTGGGAACCGGAAAGCCAGAGCAAGACTGATGACGCATCAGAACAGGAAAACAGAAACAGCTCAAGGTGTCCCTAGCGGCATCCCACAGGCTGCTGGCTTCTACAGCCCCAGCACCTGCAATATGGCAGCTGGATGTTTACCTTAGAGGTCAGACAAGCCTCTGAAGACCAGATGGGGAGAGGCCTGCAGTAGCTAGAATTAGCTGAGTGTAGGGAGACTGTATATAGGGCCCCAAAGTACTGGTGATGGCCTGGGGCTGCTGAAACCTTGTTCAACCCTATAGCCTTGAGCCCAAAAAGGACCAAGGACAGCCTAGCCTCCAGGGGGAGTTCAGAAGTGACTTCAAATCCCCAGAGCATCACCACCTCCCATCCTGAGCACACCTGCTTATAAGTCAGACCTGAGACATTCAGCTTGATTCTGACTTCATGTTGACAGCCACAGCCTGCAATCTAGGATCAGCAGCAAAGAAAATGGCTCATCTAGACAATACTTGTCACACACCTAAAGATACTAGTACTTAAAAGGAAATGTGAAGGTAGAAAGTTTGAGGCCAGTTTGTTGTCTCAAAACAAGAAAAAAGGACCCGAGAAATAGGTCGGCAGTGAGGAACACTGCTTACATCCTCTTCTGGCCTCCAAGGGCTGACACTACATACACGGTACACATGCATGCAAGCTAACATGAAAACAAGTAAGATCTTAAAAGACAAACAACCCCCAACACAGACATATACAAAGAAACCAAAATCAGCAGATGAATGTTGTAGGGTTAAAACCTCTTCATGTGGGAGGGAATGATGGGTGTGTCATTCTTGCAGAACAAAACCATTCGTTTTTGCCTAATTGTGCTTTTGTTGTTTGAAGGGTTAAGACAGACCCCATATAGCCCAGGCTATCCTTAAACTTGCTAGGTAAACTAAGAATGATTGAATTCCCAATCCTCCTGCTTCCACCTCCCGAGTGCTGGGATCACGAGCGTGTGCCACCACAGCTGGCTGATCTGGGAGCTCTGGAACCCAGGCTTTCCTGAAGTGCTGCAATCACCTGTGTGCCCTACCACACCCTGTGGTTTATTTGAGCAGTGTTTGGGCATCACGCTACACGCTACTCCTTGTCCCATGAGTCCTCCAGATGCCCAGAGCAGAACCCAACACTCCGGACCTCACCCAGAGGGTCCAGACTCCCTCCTCAGCTGGCTCTTGATAACCTCTTTGGAAACAGACAGCAGTCAAGTCAGATGTATTGAATGAAAAGTCACCTACAGCTTTGACTTTAAGGCTTTCTTGTAAGTTTGCCCATGATACAATACTCCACAGTAAGTTAGCTGTGTGTAACTCTCAGTTGAAAAGCCTCTTAAGATTTACCTGTAGACAAGTCTGTAGGGCACCCTCTTGACTGATGATGACTGATGGGAAAGGCTGAGGGTAGGCCATCCCACCCCTAGGCTGGTGGTCCTGGGTGCAAGAAGGCAAGCTGAGCAGGCCAGTAGACAGCATTCTTCCATGGCCTTTGCTTCAGTTTCTGCCCGCTGGCTCCCACCAGCTTAACAATGAACCAAACTTTCCTTCCCGTGATGTTTTTGGTCACAATGGTTTTCTGTTGTTGTTTTTGGTCCAAACAGTGTTTCTCTGTATATTTTTGGCAACCCTGAAACTTACTCTACAGACCAGGCTGGCCTTGGACTTAAGAGATCCTCCTGCCTCTGCCTCTTGAGTGCTGGGGTCAAAGGTGTGCACCTTCACCGCCTGGCTTCGGTCATCTTATCACAGCAAGAAAAACATTAACTAGGACACCCTTCTGTGCACTGAAACTGGGTTCAGACACCTGTATTCCATTATCCAAACAGCCCCAAAAAACTTCAGTTGATGATGTCCTTGAACTTCTGAAGCTCCTACCCGGATTACAGGCTGAGCTACTGGGCTGTGGCGCCCCCACTCTCTAGTCTTGAGGGCTGCCCCTGTCAACAGGACCGGGAAGAGCTGGCCACTCCTTTGCCTTCAGCACTCTCCCTCTAAGGCTAGCTGACTAGTAGAGAACATACGAGGAAGTGTTGTGTAGGTGCTGGGGCTGGTAGAATCAGTGGAAGAATCAACCACCAAGCTAACAAGCAGGGAGCCGGAACAAAGGAAGCCCAGTTAAATCTCTATTGATTGGCCTTCTCCTGACAGCTGGGAGGACAGGACTCCCAAGAGAGCTGCTTTCTTCCAGTTCTGCGCCATGATGTTCAGCCTCACTACAGGCCCACAGCAGGGACAAGAGGGATGGCTGGTACATGGTGAAGTAAAAAGTAAAAATAAAAAAAAGGAGCAGGGCTGGAGTCAGACAACAGAAGACCTTCCCAAATAGCAGCTGGGCACGGCGGCATACCTCATAACCTTAGCAGTCAAAGAGATGGGAAAGGAGGACTCGTTCATGGTCAGATAGAGCAATCTGAAATATAGAAATCACCAAGTAGATGTTGACGAAAGGGGCAGGGTTATGGTTCAGCTGGCAGGGGTACTTGCTGCCAAGCCTGACCACCTGAGATCAATCCCCAGGATCCACATGACAGGAGATAACTGACCAATGTGAGTGACATGTGAGTGCACACTCAAATCAATGTCATTTTCCCCACTTTTAAAGGTTAGGGATGTAGCTCACTGGTGGAGTTGCTTGAACCAGGGCCTTGAATAGAATTTTCCCAAACCCTCCCCCTACCACAAACACACAAAGCAAAACCAAGACCTGGGCTGGGACATTCCTCAGTGCTAGAGTGACTGTCAGCAGATGCAAACCCCTGGCTCCACTGCACTCCCAAAAGCAGCAGTTGGACAACACAGAGTAGACTAAATGGGGGCAGACACTCAACTTTGGCTGAGTAGGAGGTAAGGCTGGGTATGAAGTGCTGGGGAGTGGAAATGAACCCTTAAGCAACAACAAAGAATGGTGGTGCATGCTTCTGCTGTGCATGCTTCTGATGCCTCAACTCTGGAGGCAGAAGTAGGCAGATCTCTAAATCCAAGGCCAGCCTGGTCTACACAGTAAATTCTATCTAGGCCAGCCTGGGCTACACAGTAAATTCTATTTAGGCCAGCCTGGGCTACACAAAGACCCTACCTTTAAATAAAAAAGATAGTGGCATGCTAAGCCACAGTTAACCCTAAAAACAGGTGTAAAAAGCCAGACAGAAGAGATCACAGTGTATGGTTTCCATTTATCCAAAACACCCAGACACAGGAGATCAGCGGGAGTCCCCAGGGCTGGAGAGTAAGGACTTGTCAGCTGAAGTGAAAGTCATTTCTTTTAATTAAAAACAATTTTTAAGCGTGTATGGGCGCTATGCCTTTGTGTTGTCTGAACCACCTGGATACCCAGTGTCTGGAGCTAGAAGTGTGGGATTCCTCTGGAGTTACAGATGACTGTGAGCCCGCGTATAAGTGCTGAGAATCAAGCCTGGCCCTTTTAACTGCTCAGGCACTTCTCAGGCCCCCCTTTTAAAAAATTACATTGTACTTTTATTATTGGAGGGGGAGTGAAGAGGAAGGCAGTTTGCCCAGCACTTGGGAGGCAGAGACAGATGAACCTCTCTAAGTTCAAGACCAGCCTGGTCTACATAATCAATTCCAGGACAGGCAGGGTCTAAGAGAGAACCTGTCTGAAAACAACAAAACCCCCCCATCCAAACAATTACTGGCTTTGTGCTGAGAAGGTCCATGACTGTACCACCCAGACGATACCCAATCTGGAAACATAAGCAGGGCTGGGCCAGGTTAGTGCTTGGATGGAGAGTACAATGAACTCTGGCAAAGCCCTAAAAGTGTTGGTTCTAAAGTGGTTGTGCTCTCCAGAGTAGGTGGGTGTATATTCACTTTCTACACGTGCTTTATTAAATTACCACAACTTAAACAGCTTGACACAAATTTATTATCTTACAATTCTAGAGGGTACAAGTCCAAAGTGGGCTTCACCGGGCTATCACTGTGGGGCTGCACTTGCCTGGGAAGAACCTATCTTCTGCCTTTCCTTCTGTCTCTCCTGGCCACCTGAACCCTGACAAATACTCCTCTCTTCCAGCTTTCAGACTCCTTTGCTCTCTTGTTGGGAGTCAGTTCCTTTTCCAGCATAAAGACCCCATGATTACAATGGTCCCAATAATCAAAGGTAATCTCCCAGTCTCAAAATTTCTCAATTTTGCTCAGCATCATGGCGCATGCCTTTAGTCTCAACACTTGAGAGGCAGATCTCTTGTGAGTTTCAGGTCAGACAGGGCTACATAGTGAGACCCCATCTCAAAAAATTTTAAAAAAACACACCAAAACCAAACCAAGCCATAACATTACTTCTGCGCAATCCCCCTTTCCCTTTGCCACATGAAGCATAAGCAATACTCTCACAGTCTGGGGCTCAGGACGTAGGTATCTTTAGGGATACTCTGCCCCTCCTGGGTATTACCAGGAAAGTGCACTCAGAAAGCAATGAAGGAAGAAATCAGCTTTAGATCAGCCAAGTCAGGAACCTGGAGGACATCTTGGTGTTTATCTCAAACACTTGTGAACAGTCACTCGGGCCATATGACTGGATTTTACTCATCCCAAGACAGCAGGTTTCCACTGTTAAGTCTCTGGGAGAGCCGGTTCCTCTTTAACCTCCAATACCTTATAAATACCTGGTGGGTTCTGTCTTAATGACACACTAAGTCAGATGTCTTACCACTAATGTTCTTCTTGAAGTCACAGAAACTAATCTATGCTGGCAGTAATGGGTCTGTCAGACAAGTTGGAGGTCTCTGCAATAATTACCCACAACCAAGCCTGAGCTGAGCCCACTTTCCAAGTTCTTAGCCTGGATCCCACTAGCCTGTAGTTCTTGGGGTGTCTCTTGTAGGCAAACAAGGTGAGCACAGAGCAGCACTGCTGGGGTGAAATCTGCTGGGTCCCTGTCTGCCTCCCACACTCCAGATTCCCCAGATTCCTGGAAGGGGAACAGACCAGAGTTGTTTCCTCAAGGCGCTAGCCCCATGCCCAAGACGTGGGAGCCCAGGAAATACAGACAATGCCTGAAAGGCCAAGCAAGAGAAAGCTTTATGCCAAGAAAGGTCAGGGGAGTGAGCTCCATGACCAGCTAATTCACTGTCATCTCCAGGATGTCACTACTCTTTGCCCTCTGTGTCACAGGGTGGTCCAAGTAACCTTCAGGTACCACCAGGTCCATACTTAACCTAAGAGCTATGGAAACTACTGCAGGAGGGTGAGCAGTAGAGAAACCAGACTAGGAGAAGAGGAGAACCCATGTTTAAGAGGATCTCCTACTAGAATTTCAAAGTCTTCCAAATGTCCAAATACAAAGGAGCTGCCGGGACAGAGAATTTGAGGTCCTAAAAGCCAAAGATCAGCAGAACAGGGACTTGCAAGGGAGACTGGAGAACAGAGTGATAGAGGGAACTTTACACAGCAAGAAGTCTAAGAAGGAAAGTTACAGGAACCTGATGGGCCCTCCCTCTGCCTCCAAGGGTGGGAAACAAAACTGAGGTGGTCCAAGACACCAGAGAGAAGCATAAGAGGAAGGCTCTTGGGAGGAAACACTTAAGGACCGACCAGGTGAAGCCAAAGGAAGCTATGGAGAAGCCCTGGCTCTTGCCATTAGCATAGTCAAAGCCCTGATGCACACTCAAGGCTTTTATTGGGAAACACACACTGGCTTTGGAGTAGCCTCCAATATCCTCACTGCCCAGGGCAGCTGGGGCCTCCAATGCCTAGTCCAAGAAAGAAGGGGCTGCCACACTGGGTCCTTATTGGGCTCACGTGTAGAGATCAAAATCAATGCGCTTGGAATTGTAGAACTGACCACCTGGAGGGTCCAGCTTCCGGCAGTAAACACCATCCGGGAAGTAACCTTCACTCACCCAGGTCTGTAAGAACAGAGGACAAGACAGAAGCTGGGATGGGAAGGCAGGGTAGGCAGGGGCTCACCTGCATCTGGGCAGGTGTAGAGGAAAGGCTCACCTGCATCTGGGCAGGTGTGGAGGAAAGGCTTACCTGCACCTGGGCAGGTGTGGAGGAAAGGCTCACCTGCATCTGGGCACTGGTGAAGGGTCCATATAGCTCAGCGTCCCCTGTATTCTCCCATTTATACTCCCACATCACATCCATCAGACCAGCTCCTGCCGACTCTGCTTCTAAAGCAATCAAGATATTTGGGCATCAAACACCCAGTCTCCTGCCCACACTGCACCTCCTGTGCCCTCTGAACTTACCTTCTCTATGGGTAGGGGTTGGGGTTTCCAGTTCCCCCTCTGCTACTTCCTCAGCAAACATGTCCAGAGAGGGTGGAGGTGTAGGGTCATGGGATCCCTGGGTCCGACTTCCCAAACCCTTCAGTCGCATAGCCAACCGCTCCCTTGTTTCCTGGTATACACCAAGGTTGCCTCGGGCCACCATTTGATCAGCCAACCCAGAGAGCCGGTCTAGACGCTGGGGGGAATTGGGCCTTCCAGTCCCCTTGCTGTTCCCTTTGCCTCCTCCTCTGGCCCCCAGCCGCCTAAGTGCCCCAGCCACTGTCTCTCTTGGCAATAACAACTCCAAAAGTCCCTCCAGGAGGGCTTGGGCACTCATTGGAGTCTGACCCAGGCTGTCTTCCTCCTCTGAGTCTGAAACCTGCTGCTTATCAGGTGGCCTTTCCTTGATCCTCACCTATAAGGGAAAGAGAATTATCATTTCTTACAAACTTGCACCAGGGCCCAGGCCCAGCACCAGCATTCCCAGGCCTCAGCCGGGGCAGTTCCTGTGCCACACCCAGTCAATGTTGTCCAGCCAGCTGTCTCGGATCTGTGCATCCTGGTTCAGGAAGTAGTTGCCATCAGCATCAAAGTGGCCTTCCTCCATCTCCTCCTGAAGGTTGAAGGGTGTGATCCTCACACCCCCCTCACTAGGGAGAGTAGCTGCTTCCTGACCTGTACCAAAGACATGGGGGGCCCCATGCTAGTCATGCAGAAAAGGTACACCTCCCACCTCCATACTTAAGACTTGTCACTCCAACCGTTAATGCTTTGGAAAAAGCTCACCTTCTACATCCTCTGAGGCCAGGATATCATATTTGCTGGACCCCTCATCATCATCCTCTTCATCACTGTCTAAAGAGTGCTTGCCTTTGAAGCGGCTCCCAGGACCACCTGCTCCAGCCACAGGGTCCACCAGCTGTGAGTAGGGCGGAACAAATAAGAAACTACTGCCTAGTTCCCCAAATATCCCAGATCTGTACACAACTGGTATCCTTCCAAACCCAGTGACCGGGAATAACTACCCCTTCCTTGGCTTCCCAGCTTTTCTCCCATCAGACTTCTCCCTCTTCTTTCCTCTCAGTCCTCCACAGACCTTAAGAATATGGCCATCTCACCTTCTTTTTGGGAACACTGATTTCATCTTCATCATCCTCATCTCCAACACCCTGAAAAGTCACTTTCCTCTTTGGCATGACTGACGGTAGATTTCCTCCAGCAGGACCTCGGAAAACTATATGAAGTGAGGAAATTAGGTAAGGAGAGAGGACCGCGAGAGTGTACAGGCTCCACAAACATTTTTCCTGGTAAATCTGGAAGGACGAATCACTAAAGCATCTGAAAGAACTAGCAGGCACGACGTCCGGAATTGGTTTGGCAATTCAGAGGTCCTGGAGGGAGGATATGTGAAGGATCTCCGCCCCCGCGTTGACCCTGTGGGTACTCCCGTCAGGGGGGCGGGGGAAGCCAGGTTCCCCCTACGTCATCACTCCCCTACCAGTCCGGAGCTCAACCACCTCTCCTACCCGAGTGCCCCCCAGAGGCCGATAGGGCCCAAGAGTTGGCGCCTTAATAGTCTCAAACCCCGAATTCCACATAGCGACGTTGCTCGGCCATGCCCAGCTCCGCGCACAATCTAGAGGCAAAGCTAACCCGCAGGGATTCAAACAATCTTACCCGCCGACGCTCACCTAGGAACCCAGGGTCAGACGGGGAAGAAAAGAAAAGATGCGTCCGCCGGTATTACATCCGGGGCACCCGCCTCTATCACCCGGAAAAAGACTATGAAGATGACCATAGGGCCCGGAAGTGGCTTCACTTCTATCCAAAAGACTGGCAGAACGGGCGGATGTATACCTTTAGCCAAGGCCAACTCTCCGCAGGAAGTAACGTAAGACCTGCAAAGACTCGCGTGAACTCCGTATTTGCCTCGCGGGACTTGAAGATGGCGGGAAATGTTTTATTATTCTGCAGTGGTGGATACGGAGATGTGGCCTTCTTTTTTCTAAAAGAGGTTTCCAAGGCCTGGTTGGAGACGTACAGACTGTACAGGGGCCTCGGGTTTCACTTTGCATTTATGGATAGGGTTCTGTACGCCTAATGCCATTCAGTAGAAACTCAGGTTTCTGAGCTTAACGCAAATCCCAACACTCGGGAAATTGAAACAGGATTGATTGTTACAAGATTGGCACCAGTCTGGGATACAACATGATACTTTTTTCTTTTTAATCTTGCTTTTCTCCCTGAGGCCTGCTTCTGATTGTAAGCACTCGGGCACTTTCCAAACCAAGTCCTTTTAGAGCCCAGGAAGTTTTTTGCACCATATCTATTCCTCACTTAATTCCTAGTTTCTGTAGTGGAACAGCCATCACAGGCGGTGGCACTGGCACGGGTGTCCAGTAACTAGGCATAAGCCCATAGTGCCCTGCTCTCAGGCCCTGAAAAGCTCTTGACTCAGTTACAAGATGAAGCCTACCCACCCCTTAGCAAACTGCCAAGGTGTTGGAATTAAGCTCCTGCAAAGGTGGGACCAGGTGAGAGCTTCCTCAACAATGAGGTTTAGATCTGGAGCTCTGGGGAAGAACTCAAACCTGAACACCTCCACCCCCACCCTCGGGCTAGATGGCCATTAGAGCTGGAAGAGGTTGGTCAGGACTACACCTTTCTCCTCCGGGGTTTTCTCCCACTCTGAATCACTATGAAACGTCATTGACTGTGTGACCTTAACGTCTTCTGTGGGTACAGAAGTCCTACACCAGGAGAGCATCTTGCTACAGACAAGACCCTGAAAAAAAAACAACAGCTTTCAGCACTACTGGTTTATCTGGAAGGAATCTTCTCTTCTACCTGGAGACCACACCTTGATCCTCATCCTAATTAAGAACTGTCAAGTGGAGCTCTGCTTTATGGCCACAGAAGCCCACCACTTTATCCTGATCCACGGTAGAGGGAGTATGGCAAAAAGCTAGCCATAGAAAACAAGAGCTGGGCAATTTGGTTGTGTGCACCTGCTGGGATGAACCAAAGGCAGCTAGCTAGTCCACCCTAGAAGCCAGTACCAGGAACCCAGCCCAATCTAAAGATGGTGGTTTTGCAGGCACTCTCAGCCCCCTCCTTCAGCTTCCAGGGAGATCCTAGTCCTGCAAGCTCTGCAGAGGATCCCAGGAGGCCAATGACAGTGGAGGCAGCAGATCCCAGGCAAAGCTGAAGAGGAGCTGGACCACTATGTTGATGACAGATGGAGCAAGGATTTACTGTGACTCCTTTTGGGGGACAAATACTATTCACAGGGGTTGCCTAAGATTGTTAAAAAACAAAGAAACATACATTATGACTCACAGCAGTAGTAAACTGTTAGGTAATGATGAAAATAATTTTATGGTTGGAGTCACAACATGAAGAACTGTATTAAAGGGTCACAGCATTAAGAAGGTTGAGAACCACTGGTCTAGATGTTCCTGCCCAGATCAGCAGACTGAACCTATGCAGAGTCAGACTTTCTTCTTGGTTCTTTCCCCCTCACTCTACAGCCCTCTTCAAATAACAAGGCAGGAGACAGATCCAGATATAACAGCAGGTTCTTTTTCCGGTTCCTCAAAGCGCCACAAACCGTCACTGGGGTGGGACCAAGACAGAAGAGAATGTAAACATTGGGTTCCACCCTCTGGACTCAAGGGAAGACCCTTATTCAGAAAGGGGCTTGACGGCTGGAAAGGAACAAGATGAAAGATAGGCTTTCTAACTCTACAGCAGAGGCCTGAGCATACAAAGCAAGTGAGTTAGGAAAGAGCAGGACGTGGGAGGACGCTTCCTAGCATATCCTCTTAAATAAACTGGAGTGTAGAGGTGCTGTGGAAAGGGGGAAAGGACAGAGCACCCACCCCAGGCCAACCTGACCTTCTGTACATAATTACAACACAAGGATATCCAGGAGAGAAAACAGCCTTGGCTCCCAGAAAGACAGTGGGGCTACAGGCAGGGCCCCAAGACAGGAAAAGGAACCTAGCTCCACCATCTAAGGGAAGCCACCGGAGTGTAAGAATCTGCAACTGCTAACTGCCATTGCCTAGAGTCACTGGTGACAAAAGGCAAATTAAGACAGCACCCCAGAAGGACTTCATAGGCGTGACAGAGACTCAAGCTGAGCCTAACTGGACAAAAGCGTCTCCAGACTTGGTCACTGTTACCCTAAGAAATGTAGCTGTCCCATGCACTGTGGCTGTCCTGGCCATGTAGGGATCAGCAGCTGGCAAGGAGTCGGGGAATCAAGCCACTTTCCTTAGAAAAAGGAAGAGCCTGCCAAGGGAGCTGGGAGTGCCAGTGCTGCTCTTGGCGGAGGGGAAAGCAGGAGGGCCATGGCATCCGGACCCAGCAAGAGGTCAAAAGTAAGCATCCTGCCGGGCCTCAGCTGCTGACCTGTCCCCACCATCATGGGGTGGTGGGGGCCCATCTGCCTTTCGACGCAAGGAAAGTTTCCGGCCTTGGCCCTTCTTCTCCAGCTTCTGCCGTTCCTTTTCTTGCTTCTGCTGTTCCTTCTCTTGCTCCTTTTCCCACTTCTGTCGTTCCTTCTCTTGCTTTTCCCGCTCCTTCTCCTGTCTTTGCCGCTCCTTCTCTCGTTCTTTCTCCTGTTTCTGCCGCTCCTTCTCCTGCCGCTTGGTCTCCTTGCTGGTGCCTAGTGGGGTGCTGTTGCCAGTGGGTGAAGGAAGGGATGGATGCAGTCCCTCAGCAATGATGACAGCCCCAGGGACAGGCCCAGCACTAGCTCTGCGAACAGGAGGTGGTGGGGAAGGAGCCCCTCCAACTGCCCTCGAGCCTCTGCTCTTGAGACTAGGGAGGCTGAGGAGGCTAGAGGAAGGGCCCAGGGGTGGCTGTTGCCGCCTGCGTTCCTCATGAATAGCTCGGGAGCCATGTAGTCGCCGTGAAGGCCGATACTGCAGCTCTCCCCTAGTTTCTCGCCACTTCTTCAACTGGGCTGCATTCTCCCGCTCAATCAATGCTTCTGTCACTGGGAGGTTGGTTACCTAGACAGAGACATGGGAGCCAGAGTATAGACCTGTGTGGGAATGGGCTGAATCAGGTCAGGGTGTGCTGAGGCTCACGGCCTACCTCATGCACCAGGAAGTCCTCCTGCATACACTGCTGAGGCAGGTTTCGAAGCTGCTCCATGGTTTCATACATGCCTTGACAAGAGCGCAGCTTTTCCACAGAACCCAGAGTGTGTCGTAGTAAGACCAGAGCCACTCGGAAAATGATCTTAACGCCTACAGGGTCAGGAAAGAATGCAGAAAAAGACCAGGTCCAGGATTTCAACCTATCTTATGAAGGCAAGACAGCCCGTTGCTGTTTACTACCAGCCTTACAGGTGAAGAGAGTTGCTATGGGTTGTAGATTTCTTGGAGGACAAGCAGACTTTAGATTGGCGGCTGAACCAAGATGGGTCCTGTTTTTCCGTCCTACGGACTGTTTATTATGAAGCCTAGGCCCAACAGTACTTTTGTCTATGGGATTCCAGTAAAGTGACAAATCCTAGCCTCCCCCCTCAGCCTAGCCAGCCACTGAAATACCTTCACAGAAAAACATGTCCCAGACACGCAGCACTGAAGCCCAGGGGAGGGTGCGGGCAAAGATGCACATGAACCACTCTGTCATGTAGAGCACAGGGTCAATGCGCTGCCGCCGAAGGTGACGATGTGCCAATGGAGAAGCCCGGCGCAGGAGTGCAAAAAAGATTTCTCCATCCAACTGAATGGCCTCCTAGAGGTGGTGGGAAGAGCCATAAGAAGTGGGTCTGGTTTGCTATGGTCCCCTCAGGGTATAATCAAACCTAAGAGGCTGTCTTAACCTCAGTGATAGAGGGACAGAAAGACAATGAGGCAGGATAAGGACCTATCGCAGCCTTGGGGAAAGTCACAGCCCCAGTGCACCCGGCTTCCAGAGACTCACCAGCCCTGCACTGTAGTAACCTGGGAGGTACTTGTCGCAGATCTGTACCAGGCACCAAAACGCTTGCTAAGAAGAGCAAGAACAAGAGACAGGGATGGGGCCTGAGAAGTAGGAAGTACACAGCTCTCCCTTCACAATGGTATGTCTCCATCTTCTTACCCCCACCCCAAACAGGTCCACTTATGCTGACCTCAGCAGGCATGTGCATGAGCAACACGGCAGCCACCGGGGCCTGGGCCTGACAGTAGCCCTCGTCAGGCCTGTAGATGGTGTAGGCCTTCAGGATTCGATACAGGTCCTGTTGCCTACGAGGAGTACAGAAGATGGCAATCATCAAACCGGCCCTTAACCCTGGACCAGCACTCCTTACATCAAGTTCCAGGCTAATCCTAAGGGCTTCACTACCTACCACACAGCCATCTACCTTCCTAGCCCTGACTACTAGAGGCTCAGCATTCGAAGCATTCTATGTCCTGGCCTTTCACCCTTAGCTGCATATACCTGAGACTTCCTACTCATTTTCACCTGCAACCAACCACAAAGCAATCATGGTCATTTACTTCAGGAACCTGTCCACTCCAAAGCACTGTCCCTCCTCTGGAACTAAGTGTTTTCATCCTCTAGAGCAGGCAACCTTGAACTAACTACTTCTGTTTCACTGAATTTCAGCATGTCTACTGGTCCTGGTGAAGTGAAGACCAGGAGTCCAGCTGTACCTCACATCTTTCTCTTACCTCTACATCGAGCCAGATCTGTGCCCTAGTCCTGCTCTTTTTTCTTGTTTAGTTCCATCATATCTCAAATTTCCATCTACTCAAAAACAGCTTTCTGCATTCCCAGAGGGTAGCCACCTAGACTGAGGCAACTATATCCTGAACTTGATTCTCCAATCTCTTTCCCCATCCACAGCTACTTCCATCTCTGACCTTTATCTCTCGGCCTGCCAATCTCCTGCCTGCAGTCACCACTGTTAATACTGCTTATACTAGCACCACCCTGAATCCAGTCACTCAGATGTGATCACTTCTATCTGCAATTACTTCACTGTTATTTAAGAAGTCCTGAGATGAGGTTTCATGCAGAGTTTGTTGGATTCCAACCTCCATACTCAAAAGTGACCCTGATTCTGATCCTCCTGCCTCCAATTCTCCAGTAAGAGGATCGAAGGCACGCACCATCACACTTGGCTTTCTGTGGTGCTGGAGATCAAACTCAGAGCTTCCTGCATTATGGACAAGCACTCTACTGAAAGAGCTACAGTACCTTCCCTGATTACTTACTTTGCTATTTACTTTGCAAAAGTCCTAATGAGGTAACACATCTGATGACACTGATTATTTTACCTAATACATGATAAAAGTAATCCACACCAAACTAACATTAATGAAGTACTGGAGCCGGCATCTGTGACTCCAGTTCCAGGTGTCCTCGTACCTCTTCTGACATCCTTGGGCACCAGGTATGCAAATATGTAGCTTCTACCATATCCACCCTTCTGCCTAGGATCGGATCCCAGCCTTCCTTTCTGTTATAAGTCTGCCACCTTTTCTGTTTCAGAAGTTTTTCTCGTCTACTAAATCATTCCTATCAGCATACCAACGATCTGCATTTAAAATTTTTATTTCTTCTGCAGTGCAAGGTTGACCCCAGGACCTTGTACATGTCAGACAAGCCTCTACCATTGAGCTACACTTCCAGACTTGCTGTTTCTTTCTTTCTTTCTTACTGACATTGTCAAGCTTGTCAATCAAGTACTTTTATCAACTGAGCCACCCCACTGACCCTCACTCTGTTTAACAGTGTCCCCTTAATACTACTCTCCCTTCCACAGAACAAAGTTGCTCTAGAACACACACTTACTGTCTTCCATGCCATTCCTCCTACACTCTTGGCAGGAATTCCTAGATCCCCCACAAAACTGCTCTTATTAAGTCACTAGTGACCCCAGGGCTAGATAGGCCAAGGCAGGAAGATTTCTAGAGCTCCAAGGCTAGCCGAGTTATACTGTAAGGCTGTCTCAAAAACAAGTCCCTAACAACTTACCTAGTGGTACGCCCGAGCTAATTCTCAGACTTGATTCACTCATCCCTTAGTACTATTTCCTGAAGCTGATCCTTGAGGCTCTTTTTCACTTTGCTTTTGAAGTCAGACTTTCCCGTCTACCTCTGTAGCTTCTAGTCCTAGTGTCCTCTAGAGACTGTTTTATTTTCTCAATCCTAAAACATCAGTACTTCAGGGCACAAGCCTGGCTTGTCTATCTTACCGATCATCCTTGGGTTTTTGGTTTTTTTTTTTATTTTTATTTTTGAAACAGGTCTCACTATGATGCCCAACTAGCCTAAGACTCACTTTGTTGTTACAACAGATTAGCCTAAAAGTTACAAGGATCCACCTCCCCAGTGCTGGGATTGAAAGATGTGTGCTACCACACCAGGTCACATCTTCCTTTTGTACCTGTACTTGGTGCTTGGTGATATCTTGTCCAGTGAATGAGCCTAATTCTCCTATAAGCAACTTCCAATTTCTCTACAATTTAAACCTTTCCCCCCATTTTAATTGGATATTTTATATATTTACATGTCAAATGGTATACCCTTCCCCCCCCTTTAAACTTCTTTCCTGAACCAGGCAGTAGAGACACACACTTAATCCTAACAGAGGCAGGTGGATCTCCAAGTCTGAGGCCAGCCTGGTCTACAGAGTGAGTTCCAGAACAGCCAGAGCTACACAAAGAAACCCTATCTCAAACAAACAAAACAAACAAACAAACAAACCCTCTTCTTCCCTGAAATCCAGACATACATACATACATACATACATACATATTACTCTAGCCAAATTGTTCTGGAACTCAAGATGTATATCAGACTGGCCTTAAACTCATGGCAATCCTTCTGTCACAGCTTCCTAAGGGCTGGTCTGATCCATGGCCCCTACCAAAGTCCTCCTAAGTACCTGAGACTAGAGGCATGAGCTACCATGTCTGACTCTAAAACTTTCGACATAAACCAAACCTACATTTCCTCCAGTTCTCTGGTCTTTATTAGTAAGTAGCAAGTCTCTTGTACTCTGTGCTCTTGGGTCCTGTCCGCACACGCTCTCCATTCTCCTTTCCTATTTATAACCTCACCAGTGCTGACTACTACCCTCCATCAAGGATTGTCCATTCCCACAGGAAGACAGCTCTTGGGCTTTGGTTCATTGCTATCACCTGTGACTAGAATAGTACCTAGGAGAAGTAGGCACTCAATAACTGTTGAAAGAGAAGCATATTGATAAAAATGTTTATTTAAGGTAGGCATAGTACATATCTACAATTCTAACACTTGAGAAGCTGCAGCAGAATACTGAATTCAAGACACTCTGGGCTACCCGCAAGTTCAAGGTCACTCATGAAAATAATAAATAAATAAATTAGCTGGCAACGGCTGTGGAGGCATAGCCTTTAATCCTAGCATTTGGGAGGCAGAGATAGATCTGAATTTGAAGCCAGTGTGGTATACCTAGTCAGACCCTATCTCAAAGGAAAAAAAATATACATATTGTTTTGTTACATTACATAAAATATATATTCATAAAGCTGAGTGGTAGAATACTTGCCTGACATGCTAGTGGCCCCAGGTATAAGCTCCAATACAACACAAGGCCACACATTTACCTAAGATCACCTTACATACTAGGAGTGGTGCACATATTTCATCTGAAAGAAGCCTAACCTACAGAATAAAAAGCCAAGTGCCTTGGCTCTGGCCTGAACTTCTTTCCAGATTTAGCTCTATAAATCCTACTGTCCAGGGGCTGGAGAGATGGCTCAGTGGTTAAGAGCATTGACTGCTCTTTCAAAAGTCCCGAGTTCAAATCCCAGCAACTATATGGTGGCTCACAGCCATCTATAATGAGATCCAATGCCCTCTTCTGGTGTGTCTGGAGACAGCAACAATGTACTTATATATAATAAATAAATATTTAAAAAAAGAGAGAGAAATTAAAAAAAAAAAAAAAAAAAAAAAAAGCCTACTGTCCAGACACTACTTACACAACCTCCCAGGAAGAAAAAAACCTACCTTGCCCCAGTCCCAACTAGCTTTGTTATTATTATTTATTATAATTATAATTATTATTATCTATTTAACTTTATTTTATGTGCATTGGTGTGAGATTGTCAGGACCCTTGGCACTGAAGTTAGACAGTTGTAAGCTGCCATGTGGGTGCTGGGAATCGAACCTGGGTCCTTTGGAAGAGCAGATGGTGCTCTTAACCACTGAGCCATCTCTTCAGCCCCCAACTAGCTTATAAAACCCAATACAAATACAGCCTCAATTAGTCCTTGATGTGCCTATACAAAGACCCAAATTAGAATCTCCCTCAGCAGACACTTCTCTAACTGATTAATGATTACTCTGCTAAGAACTCTAGCAGGCATGAATTGCTTAGACCTGGCCTTATATCTACCTGAAACCTTCAACAGATGTTTGCCAACTGACCCACAGTCAGGCTCTTACCCATGCCCTCCTCGAGCAGCAAACATCTCATGGAAAGGGAACTGGCGGTGCAGGTCCTTCTCAATCACATCCAGCCACTTGGGGTCCCCAGGAGCCCGTTCCAGCTCCTGCAATGGGACAGCAGGGATTACCTCAGGATCTGGGAGAATTGATTTCTCCTGCAGAGACAGTGCCACATATCCCCACACCCTAGAGTCGCACAAACCTCAAACTTGCCCGGGTTCTGCTCCAGGAGTTCCTTGCTATTAGACAGGTACTGCCAGGCCTTGGCTCTGAGAGAGGAGGGGATTCCTTTCCGGCAGCGCAGTTTTACCTAAGGCACAGTAACATCTGGGGTGACAGCTTCAGGCTTGGAACATTCTCTAAACTTTCCCCACCAGCCATCAGGCTCCCAGAGACATTCCTCCCACATGCCAGATGTGACAATGTTGGACCTGGTCTGGTTACAATTTAAAGCTCCTCCTCCCAATGCCCAAGTACCACAGATCCTCAATGTGCTAGGAGGGCAGATATCATTAGCTTCCACTCCCCACCCTTGCTCATTGCCCAGCCCACTATACAGCCCTCAAACCTTCTGGAAACGCCGTGACAGCCACTTATCCCAGTTACTGAACATCTCCAGCCACTTGAGCTCCCGCTGCCGAGCCACATCCACAGGAATAGAGCTCTCTCTGCAGAATCGAAGTATGTATGAAAGAAGTCAGTGGCAGTAGTGTGGAGCCCCAGGTTGCTGGGGAAACTGAGCCAACCAGTTCCCTCAGGCTCAACTGAGAACTAAAAATTGTGTGAGATCAAAATGTTTGAACACTTGACCATCCAAAGCCTAGTCCATCACACTTTAAAGGCTTCCTTCCCTACTGAATCTCTACCCAGATCATTTAAATCCCACTACTGACACATCCAATTTTGGTCACACTGAAAAAACACATTGTGGCTGAGGATGTAGTTCAGTTGTACTGTGCTTCTCTTGCATGTGAAGGGCTCTGAATTCAGTCTCAGCACTGTAAAAAAAATAATAAACTATGAGCCACATTTTGTATTTAATCTGGATCTAAGTCCTAGTCTTACCATTTATTTTTATTCATTATGTGACCTTGAACAAGTCACTTAATTTTTCTAAGCCTCAATTTCCTCATCTGTAAGGCAGAGAGAGTAACAATATATCTGAAAGACCCTGTAAACAGCCTGTAGCAGGAGCTCATAGGAATGATCTTAGATGTGTCATTTTATCCTAAGACACATGAGGTTTCTTGGACCATCTGTGACTTTCTCTCCTCCTCCTCTTTGCAACCTCCCCAGATTCCCAAGCAAATGAGTTTTTCTGCCCTGAGCTATTCTGTCAGCTCCATGCTTAAGGTGCTCCATCTGTCTGGAAATGGTTGGTTACTTACAGGAGCCAGTTACAGGAGCAGGAAATGGAAGAAAGGCTTAAAAATTCCACAGACTAAGCTCAAAGCCCAGTTCTGTCCTTTAGAAGCTACAAAGTGTTGACATGTGAGTAACTTGAGTCTCTTCCTCACAAATGGGATGTCACTACCTACAGTTATAAGGACTAGTAAGAAAAATACATCAAAAGGCTGTTAAACAGGAGCACAACAGATGTCAGTTCCACAGTCTCAGGGCTGGAAAGGTTAAGGTACTTTTCCTGTCCCATGGAACATTACAGCTTACAAAAGGAAGGGCAGGAGAAGGGCTCGGTTGTCAAAGCACTGGCTGCTCCTGTAGAGAACCAGAGCTCAGTTCCCAGCACCCACGCGGCAGCTGACAACGGTCTGTAATTCCAGGACCAGAGGATCTGAAGCTATCTTCTTGCCTCCCTGGGCACTCTATGCACATAGTGCAAAGACATGAGTGCAGGCAAAACACCCATATACATAAAATATAAATATATGTTAAGTCTTAAAACACAAAGGGGAGGAACGTCCACTAGGACATGAGAAATGTGAAGGCAAAAGATTCACAGAGAGTCACTATTACAAGGACAGCAGGTATCAGGGAAGGCTTCCTGGGAAAAAAAAGACATCAGAAGTGCACCAAAAGGATTGAAGAGGGGCTGGAGAGAGGGCTCAGTGGTTAAGAGCACTGACAGCTCTTCCAGAGGTCCTGAGTTCAAATCCCAGCAACCACATGGTGGCTCACAACCATCTGTAATGGGATCTGATGCTCTCTTCTGGTGTGTCTGAAGACAGCTACAGTGTACTTATAGATAATAAATAAATAAATCTTTTTTTTAAAAAATAGGAATGAAGAGAAACAGAGAAACTAGAGGCAAGAGAGGAAGAGCATTCCTAGCAGGTGGACAGGGCTGAATAACCCACTACTAATTTACACTTTCTGACAGACTGGGGCCAAGACCAGAGAGGCTAGCATAGCTGGGCTATGGGGAGCCACGCTGCTGGCGAAAAAGCTTGGACTTTACCCGGAGGGGGAAAAAAGTGTTTATGCTAATATGTTACAATCAGCCTTGCCTCAGAGGTAATTACCCTGGCATGGAAGATAGATTCTGAAGTGTCAAAGTTATAAAGCAGAAAAATAGCACCCAACACAGTGCCTGACACAGGACTGACATTCTAAAACCGAATTTGAACCAAGTTCCTCTGGACAGACTAGTATGTTGGAATGTACCCTAGTCATACAGATCCATGGTGGATGAGGGAGACAACTCTAGTTTTGTTTCTTATGAGGCAAAGTGCAGGAGAAAGGACCAGGGTCAAACTTCAGTTAGAGTTCAGACTGAATGTTGGTGCCCAACAAGTTTTCTGAGTTCTGTTAGTTTACAAGCCCTGCCTCTACTACTCTCCCATCCCATCTACCTGAGTCAGATCTTCTTCAGCAGAATCCTCTGATCTCTCTCTAGGTTAAACCCAAGCCATTACACTGAAACTGTTTAGGCTTTCCCTCCAGATGAGTGTGCCTCCTGAGCTGTGCTTCAGTTAGTGCTCAGTACAGAGTCTGGCTGCAGTGTCCTCAGGCGATGCTACGGGCTCAGCTAACCAGGTTACAGACTAGCAAGCAGGTTATGGGAGCACAGAGCAATGGTCAGGATCCAGAGAGAGGGAAGGAAGAAGTCAGGCCAATCACACACACCCCCACCTTAGGAGTGACTCAGGCCCCTCCCTGGAAGGAACTAGGAAAGCTCGACTAGGGCAGGGGAGATGAGGAAATGGGGAAGAGGCCACCCCCACCCTTTCCCTTCAATGAAAATATAAAACTGCTCTCTCACAAAAGCCCTGCCTTCAGGGCCTCTCCCCCATCAACCAGACTTCCTCACCACTACCACCAACCCCATTCTGCCTATTACCAACAGCTATTCTGAAGGTGCCTGCATACATACCTCTTGCCCTCAGAGACCTAAGATTTCTACCAGAACCCTGGCCCAGCCAACTTTCCAGAATGTCTGGCCTTTTTAGTTAAGAGTTTCATACCAAGCAGCTGGTATCTTAGCTGCTTAGCAGGTATCTCATTCAACCCCTCTCTTCACAGAGGAAACTGAGGCACAGAAACAGGGACACCACTAGCTCAAGGACACGGGCCTACGCAAGGTCTACGCTTAAACCCTGAAACCTAGATGACTGCCTCGATCCCTGATTCTCAACTCTTAAGTCACAGAAACCCCAGGATGCTCTGGGCACTGCAGTTCCTGCTAGGCCAGGTGCATCACCTCCCCTTCCCCCACCGCGTCTACCGGCAGCCCCCACGGGGTGCCCACTGTGTACTCACAGGCTGCCTGAGTACTGGCTGCCCCCAAGGAAACCATACTTGTCCGTCTTGCGCAGAGCCAGCCCATTTATCTCAGAGTCTGAACCCACAGAGCTCACATCATCCGGCAAGGACTCCAAGGTCCCGGACATGAGGCTCACGGAGTCCAAGTAGCTCAGGGTGTCCGGGGCCTGCCCTCGAGGCCCAGAGATGCCAGGTCCTAGACTGGACGTGGAGCCCAGGTCTTGAGAGTTTTCAACAGGCTCCGGAGCTGGGGTCACTGTCACCACAGCCACCGGAGCCGGAGCCTCACACGTCCCGGGAGGGCCTGTGACAGGCCCTGAAGGGTCCTCAGGCACTGGCCCTGCTGATGCTGATGTAGCAGCTCCATGTTCACCTGTCACCTGTCCTGCTCCACCCCGTGCAGTCACTCCTGAAGCCACTGTGGTTCCCGGCTTGGGGGCAAGCGGAGGTTTGGCAGTCAGGGCTCCAGGCGCCGTTCTGGAAGGGGTCCGAGTGGGGGTCCCTGGTCCTGGGACAGGCGAGGCTTGAGCCTCTTCTGTCTTTGGAGTGTCTGTCCCCAAAGCCAAGGCCACTGACGTCTCGGCTCCTGACTCTGCCGCTTGTGCGGGGAACTCTTGCGTCTTCGCGGCTTCGGGTGAGGCCTCCAGGGTTAGCACCACCACCGTGCTGCCCGTAGCTGTCGTGGGTGTCGAGGCCGAGGTCTGTGACGATCCTGGGACCCAGGCGGGCCGAGCCTCCCCAGGGACCACCAGGTCGACCGGGGCCGAAGTGGCTGTAGTCACTGGCGGTCCTGGTGCTACCACTAGGACCGGCCCGGCCCGGGAACCTCGGGGCGGGGGCGAAGGGGCAGCGGAGGCAGCGGGGGCAGCAGGGGCGCCGTGTCGGCGCGGCGGGGCCACCAGGGGCGCCGGGCCCGTCTCCATAGCTGCGGGCCGCCCCTCACATCCCCCCCGCCGGGGAGGCCGAAGAAGGCGCCGCCCCTCAGGCCGCCCGGAGCAGCCCGCCCGGGCTGCAGAGAGGGCGAAGGGCGCGGCTCGGCGCGCGCCGGGGGCGGGGCGGGACCGGGCGGCGGGCGGCGCGCGCAGGCGGGGCAAGGGTCGACGGCGCTCGCGCAGGGGTCTCCCGGCCTCTCACCCTACTCGCGCGCTCGCACCGCCCCCTCCCTGCGAGGGGCCGGCTGCCGACGTCGCGCCTGCGCAGAAGCCGAGGCGCCGCCAATGTCTCGGCGGACTACGCCTGCGCGAGGGAAGGCCCACCGGCGCCCCCCATTTTTTTTTTTTTCTTCTTTTTAACCTCCCGCCCCCTTCATAGAACCAGGACAGATAATAGGCGAGAGAAAATTGAGTTCCAGCCAATCGATGGAAGGCTGGGTGGGGTTAGAGGCGGGAAGAAGGTGGGTATTCTAGAAAGAGGAAATGAAAAAGGCGGAGGCAGGACGAAGAAAACAAGCAATAGAAAAGAGGGAATCTGAGCCTCCAAGCCAATAAACACAACTGAAGAGTGAGTGATCGCAGAAGGGCAGGGAATGAGGCTGGTGCTGGGCAGTAAGAGGCAGGGACTAGGAACTATTTAGCCAATAGAAATGGTGAAAAGGGAACCAATGAAAAAGGGGTTAGGCAGTCAAATTGACCGACGGTCATGTCTATTCCTGTGATGACAGCATCAGCAGTCAATAGAAAGAGCCGAACAATTCTTAGACTTCCTGAGATGGTCAGGAAGGAATGACAGCTAGGGAGAGGCGGGCTTAACTTGTGATTAACTTGTTAGCCAATGACTGTCTTCCTCCACTTTGCATAAGGGTAGGAAGATAGATAATATTCTCAGTTTCGAGGGGCAGGGATTCTGCCAGCAGGCGGTGCCAGAGCAAGAATAGTCAGTGACAACTAGAGACAAGCGCGAGAAGAGGTGACAGCTGGGGACATCACTGAGAAGGCCTGGAGCATCGGTGCGGCTCCTAGCCAATAAGAGTGCCGTGCTGGCCTTCTTGGATTTCCAAAATGCCCCGTTCATTCAGCTCCTGAGCTGCACCACAAACCCAGTGCCCTCATCCGTTCTCTCTACCTCGATGTCTCTAGTTAAACTATGGTCAATCCTCTAAAAGACTTATCTCTCTGAATTCCCTATTCCAGCAGGAACTCAGAACAGGTTTCTCTAAGTTCTCATATATAAACTGAGCTTCTCCCCCAAACGCTGAAATTTCTGAAACCTTATGCAAGAGTGCTACTTCACTCTTGGGGCGTGTGGGTGGAGGTCCCATCTTAGAACCCAAATCCATGAGTCCTCATATCTGTGGTCCTGTTCTTCAGGGGATTCAAGAACAACCAAGTCCTATTGTTATAACCTCTCATATACTCATTAGCTACTACTGACTTAAGACTCCAACTTCATGAGCCCTCAAGGTAGCCCTAAGACCAAAACCACAAGACCTGACTTTATGACCTTCTTCTAACTTCTTCCTCTTCTTCTTCTTAAGAATTTTTTCTTCTTCTTCTTTTTCGAGACAGTACCTTTGTGTGGCCTTGCATGGCTGTTTTGGAACTCACTTTGTAGACCATGCTGGCTCTAACTCAGAGATCTGCCTGCCTCCGCCTCCTAAGTTTTGAGACTAAAGACCTGTGCCACTACTGAACCAGGAACCTTACAACTTCTAAACACTGCTTTCTCTGTCCTCTATTCTCTTGAGTCCCAGGATGAGTGGACTCCCAAATCCATAAAGCATCTGCCACTCTCAAAATCCTAGTGAGACCTAGCTCTCAATTTCCCTATTCCTTGCTGTCTTTTGAGTTTTGAAGCTCCTCGGTCTTGTCAGCTTACTTTCCTGCTCCCAGCTCAGACCCAGACCCTGGAAGGACCTATCAGATCTTTTTTTATAGCTTCTCCATCTTCCATTTGATTCAAGTTTACTGAGAACTCCCCAAATCCCATTCCCTTTTTGGAGTCTTTCTCACCTCCCAGAATCCACTAATGAGTGGGCTCCTCCATGACGTAGCCCCCCCATGGTATCCATATAAGGCAAAGCAGCTGCCAACCAAAGCCGGGAGGGGCCGTGCAGAAGGCCAAGGGCAGCTGCTAAGTTTAGGGT
Source organism: Micromys minutus (assembly GCF_963924665.1). Classification (NCBI taxonomy): domain Eukaryota; kingdom Metazoa; phylum Chordata; class Mammalia; order Rodentia; family Muridae; genus Micromys; species Micromys minutus. Next base: position 71,423,392 of record NC_137971.1, on the reverse strand, counting down.
GGCTCCTTCTCTCTTCTTAGAGACAACAGGTGGCTGGGCCCCAGTGCCCAGAAAAGAAAATGTCTTAGTGGCATTGGCATGGACTGGGGACAGGAAGGGAGGGGACACATTCCTCAGGACATCAGGTCCTAAAGGGAGCAGGAGAAGAGGTGTATCATTGCCAACCTGGGGTTTTCCTCCTACTGCTATTTCCCTAGATTTCCACTGCACGGAGCAATGTAGTCCACTGAGGCCCCAGAACATTATGAAAGTCACAAAGTCAGCCAAGCTAGCTTTTTCTGAGAAAGAAGCCACTGGTTATGCTACCTGGGAAAGGATGACTGGGGTCTTTGTGTCTTCTCCTCCGAGGTCCAGCAAGAAGCCTAACTAAACCTCTCTTGCTTCAACCCTTTCCAAGTTCACCAGTGTCTCCGCTTGTTGTTGCAAACCCCACAGTATTTGGTCACCAACCTTAACACCCAGCCCCATCACAATTCTGGCAAGCCTAACAGCCAGCTTTCACTGTCCTGGCCTTTTTCTGTCTGCACGTCTGCTCACTTCCTTAACTTTCTGCTGCATTTTGCTGTTGTCACTTGCTTGCCTGCCTGCTTAATTACTTGCCTGCTGCTTGCTAAAGTAAACTCACAAAACCAAGCATACTCTCTGTTGGCAATAAATGCTTACTGAGTTTAGAACTTCGCCCACCCTACTGAGGGGCTCAAAAGTCGGGTTCATCTCTTTCAGAACTGTGGGCTTCCCTGATCCCCTCTGAATTCTGGGGCTCTACAGTCCCCTTTTGGGAGAAAGACCATCCCTTCCTGTCTAGGACCTAATGAGACTTGCATCCCAAGGCCTCTTCCCCCCTCCCTTCCTGGGCTCCAGCTGCTACAGGCCTCCAAGAAAGGAGAGGCCCCTGAGCTGGGCTATTTTAGTATCTGGGGTGGGTATCCACAGGGCTAAGGTTACCACGGTATGTTAAGGGCTGCTGGGGCAAGACTATATAACCCCAGAAGAACTGCTCCACGCAGATTCTCTGCCTTTTTCCATCTGGAGCTACTGCCTTGCCCCCAGGAGATCTAAGATATGGTAAGTGAAGATCCCCACCTCCAGGCCTGACCCATTAGCTCAGGATAGCCCCAACCTTCCAACAGGCAAAATATGAACCCTCTCTCTTAGCGTCAAGAATGGGGCCAGAGGACAGAGTGATGAGCTGAAGGATTCAGTCAAGGACAATGTGCTCAGATATCCAACCATGATGTATGAGGGTGGGGGGTAGACCTGCTCACAGTCTGCTCCATCCCTCCCTGTACGTCCCTAAAGTCCTCAGATGATCATGCCCACATTCTAGATGTGGAAATCAGAAGTCTAGATAGGGTCAATGAGTAGACTAAGCTAGCAAGTATGGACGCCAAGCTGGCAGGCGGCGGGGCCTGAGAAGGGCACTTGTCAGGATGAAGTGATCTGGAATATAGCTATAGTTGGGAATTAAGAGATGCAGTCAAAACGAGGCCCCTTAGCCAAGAGGTGCCAAGGAAAAAAAAGTTATTTTAGAAAAAGGAACTCACAGAACTCAGAATCAGACCAGGCATGGCGGGTATGCCTGTAATTTCAATTGCTTTCAAGTCTGAGGAGGTAGGGTCACTGTAGTCCAAGAGTTCAAGGCCAGCCAGAGCAAAGTAGCCAGACCCTGTCTCAAAAAAAAAAAAAAAAAAAAAAAAAAAAAAAGGGAGAAGCTAGGTGTGGTGATGAATATCTTTAATCTCAGGAGGAAGAAGCAGCTGGATAGCTGGATCTCTGAGTTCCAGGAAAGCCTGGGTCTACATAATAGGTCCCAGGGCTAAATCATGAGACCTTATCTAAAGTGGTTTAGGGTTGGGGATGTAAACTTGACTGGTTGGTAGTGCTTGCTTAGCATGCACAAGCAACCAAATAAAATAGGATGTGGCTGTACAAGATGCTAACCCTAGTAACTCGCACAGCCATCAAGGTTAGAGATGGAGGCAAGATCATCAGGTCAAGGTCATCCTCAGTTAAGTATCAAGTCTGAGGGCTAGATGAGAGCCGGTCTTTAACAGAAACAAGTCTGGTTTGTTGCTCCCAGGAGAGGCACAGGAACCCAGCCTGTAGCCTCTCCCACTCAACTTTTACCCTCATAGGCACCCAAGAAGGCCAAGAGAAGGGCAGCAGCAGAAGGGAGTTCCAATGTCTTCTCCATGTTTGATCAGACTCAGATCCAGGAATTCAAGGAGGTGAGAGAGGGAGGCTAAGGAAAGCCCCACCCGACCTTCTCCCCACCTCTACTCCTCCCCTCTCCTTCCCAGACTCCTCTTCACCCCTCCTCCCTAACTCTCCTCCCCAGAAAGTGCACCTGTTGAGGGAGGAGGAGGGTTTAGAATTCCTTCCCTCCCTGGAAGGGTGGAGGGGGGACAGCTGGCTCAGGGCCAGAATCTGATCAGCCTTGGGCCAATTCCTGGCTTCATCTGTCCCCACCCTTACCGCTCCACAGGCTTTCACTGTAATTGATCAGAACAGAGATGGCATTATTGACAAGGAGGATCTTCGGGATACCTTTGCGGCCATGGGTGAGTGCCCTACTCCCATCTATAAATGCTGAAAGCTATGGAGTCAGAGGGAAATCCAGTGGCTTCAGGCCTTAATCTACCCAGATGAGAAATGAACTAGCTGATTTAAGTTTATGGGAAGCACAGCTCTGGTCCCCAGCACCCAACTGCAACCCCTGATGCTCACCCCATTCAGGCCGTCTCAACGTGAAGAATGAGGAACTCGACGCCATGATGAAGGAAGCTAGTGGGCCCATCAACTTCACTGTCTTCCTCACCATGTTTGGGGAAAAGCTTAAGGGTGAGTAAAAAAGGTTCTCAGTCCAAGGCCCTAATTGCTCCTTCTAGAACTTCAGGGTCTTGCTAGACTCATGTGTCCTCTGACCCTGCAGGTGCGGACCCTGAGGACGTGATCACTGGAGCCTTCAAGGTCCTGGACCCAGAGGGGAAGGGCACCATCAAAAAGCAGTTGTGAGTGGCTCCCTCTAGTGGTTGTACTGTAGTCTCCTGCATAAGGGTGACAGGTTGATAGAATGTGTGTAAGCAGTAAGGCCTGGGTGACGGGATTGATATTCATAATAACGAAGGGAAGAAATTCGAGACAGGAGGCCACAGCATTTGGGAGATGCGCCAGACACTTTTCAGGGAAGGTTGGTGGGAACAGGAATGAAATGAGAGGAGACAGGACTCACGTACCCAATCTCACCTCCCCGAATGTCACCTTCTCAGCTTGGAGGAGTTGCTTACCACGCAGTGTGACCGATTTTCCCAGGAGGAGGTGAGCTGGGGAGAGCCCGGGAAGGAAAAGGGTTCGGAGTGGAAGGAAGTGGAGGGGAGGGAAGCTGTGGGAGTCTGAAGACCGGTCCTAGACCTAATCCTGTCTTCCTACAGATCAAGAACATGTGGGCAGCTTTCCCCCCAGATGTGGGCGGCAACGTGGACTACAAGAACATCTGCTATGTCATTACACATGGTGACGCTAAGGACCAGGAATAGGGGACCCAAGGTCTCAGAAGACCTAGATAGGCTTGTAGCCGCCCCAACTCTCACCCTGACCTCCCAATAAAACTCAACTGGTCTTTGTTTCTTATTGGTGGCAATTTCAGTTTGTTCACGCGCGAATTCAGGTGGGAGGCTGAAGCACCGCCCAGCAAGACAGGAGTGGTTAACTGTGGAATGCCCAGTGGTCAGGAGGCCCCCAGCGGGCAGTTCCATTCCTGCTGGGAAGAAGACTCAGGCAGCTAGAGGGGGAGGCGGGGAGCAGTTTTTATTAGATAGACAACTTGGAGGAACAGGAAAACCCAAGTGGATCCCGCAGTTAAGCGTTTGGAGGGCGGTCCTATCAGAACCGCGCGGAAGGCGGAGTCGGATGGGCCTTGAATTTCCGGATTGGAGGGCCCTGGTTTAAGTGCAAGGGCCGGCCTACCCTCTGGGTCTCCGGATTGGGCGTTGGGTAGTATAGAGCCGGGGTGGGACAGATGGCGGTGAGCATCTCACAGCGCGTCTGATTGCTCGCCCTGAGCCTGGCTCTGCTGCATCTGGGCTTGCATCTTCTCCAGCATTTCTTGCATGCGGCGCAACTGTGCGGAGCAAGATTGCAGGCAGTTGGACCCGGCAAGACCGGATTGGTGTCTAGAAGACGTTCTAGGGCGCTGATTAGAGGGAAAGAGAAGGGGTTGCTCACCTCTTCGTCCTTCTCTCGAATCAATTTCTCAGTGTCGGCCAGAGGCAACATAGGCAGCGGGATCTCTGTGGCACTCTGGCGGGAAAGCTTGCTAAAAGGGTAGAAGGAAAGGTTGTGTGCGTGCAGAAAACAGGGTGAGGTCTGACATTGTGAGTCTAGCCTTGGGGCGAATTCTGAGTGTAGGAGACGGAACTCGTCCCTGAGGTTAGGGATAGAGTGGGAGAGACTTAGATGGATTTGGGAAGTTACACGAGGGGTAGCAGGACCAGTCAGGAAGGCTTGCCCAAACGGCGGCGCCATGGAAGCACCAAAATAGCCCTGCTCTCACCTGCGGCTGGCTCGATCCCGGGCCCCCGGTCGAGCCAGACTTTGTAGGCAGCGAGCCCGGTAGCCCTCGTAGAGCAGATCGTGGGTCACCTCTTTCAAATCCTGAAGGTGGGTCTGCACCAACATCCGCCTTAGGTTCAGGAAATCGCAGTGATGTGGGTTCTCCACTAGAGGGCGAACCAGGTAGCTTTCCGTTTAACTCCACCCTTAAGTTTTGCTCTCTGGGAGTACTAAGCTATACTAGTGAGGGACCCATGTTTGCAGCCCAAGGACCCTTCCTGTGGCTTCTAGAAACTCCCAAGACTAGATCCCACCTCAGGCTTCACATATAGATGCAGATTGAGCTCCCTGCTGCTCTCAAAGCGTGCCTGGCCTTACCCTCCACTGTACCCCAGGAGTAGTGGCGTCCCCTCACTGGTCGGGTTCCAGCCCTCACCACTTCACAAGAACCAACGACTGCGAAAGGGATGTTTTCCTACGGAACGGAACGGAGTCAGCAGTCACGTTGGCTCCTCCTGGACATAACCCTCTTTCTCAGCTTTCACCTCCACTTCCTGCTTCCTTTCCCTTCCCACCTCCACCTGTCAAACCTTCATTTCTTCATTCTGCTTCTTGAATTCTTCATCCTCATCAGAGTCACACTCTGGGAACTGATAGATGTTGATCTCCTCCTCCTTCAACTGGTCTCGGATCTCAGAGAGGACAGAGGGAGAAACTGAGGTCTGACCAACCGACCTTACATGGCCAGAGACAGTGGGGTATAGTGAGGTAATCATAAAGAAAGAATGCTGTGAAGGACAGATGGTGAGACATATCGACACAAGAGGACCAGAACCAAATCTCAGGCATGATGGTGAGAAACTGAGACAAATACCAAAATCCTAGGAAGTGGGACAGCGAGGAAGCACTTTGAAGACAGTGAGACTGGTAGTCATCAATCACTATCGAGGGACCAAAGAAATGCCAGGAGTTGTGGTACCCCCCCCTTTCTTCGTAGTCAAACATCCAGTTCCAGGGCTGTATGATCATTCCCTTCTGAGCCCTTAGGGACCTGGCTGCTTGTGGCAGGTTCATACACAACTTTCCTCACCCCATCCCTAGCTAGCCTAATGACTCCTGCTCTTCAAAGGTCACCCCAAGATTAAAAATAAAGTCAAGACAGATGAAGTTCAGCCATGGCATTTGTTGTCACTTAGAGGCCCCAGCCATACCTTCTGCTTGAGGACCTGAGTTTCCCTAGGCATCAGGGCATCTGCTTTGCCAATGACTGGGATGATATTGACTTTCTCATGCACTGCCCGGAGAAAAGCCACATCTAGGGGCCGGAGCCTATATCAGGAATTGATTGGTCAGGACTCAGCTTCAAGTACTGACCTTTCTCCAGCCTCCCCAACCATCCCACCCCCAGGATGCTCTCCAGACCCTCTGCCAAAGGGTGAAATGAAGTAGAGGCAGCAGTGAACTCTAGAATCCTGGATATTCTTCCTGTTCAAGCCACTCTCATCCCGGAGGTATTGCTCAAACTGCTCCTCGATGAAGCGAACCACAGGCAGCCAGCTGGAGGGTAGAAAGAAGATAGTCTGAGATCTCAGGTCTGGGGACAGAATAAAGCTAACCAGGGCTGTGCAGTGGGAAGTCATTTCTTTGCTTCTAACCAAAGCCATCGGGGAGAGTTGGCAATAGAACATGAGGCATCAAGAAATATGGTGGCTGCACACCTGTAATCTCAGCACTCAGGAAGCTGAGGCAGGAGGATTGCCACATTTGAGGCCAGCATGGCCTACATAGTGAGTTCCCAGACCAGCTTGGGCTAATATGACATCATCTCAAAAAAAAAAAGAAAAAGAAAAGCCACAACAACCAAAGCACTGAATAAGCCAGGCATGCATAAACCTGTAATTCCAGAAGGAGGACTTTGAGTTTCAGGCCAGTTTGGGCTACACAGTGAATTTGAGGTCCCTGAGCAACACAGAGAAACTTTGTCTCAAAACAAGAGAATACTGAATACTTTGGGCCAGATTGTTACCAGAAACAGGTGCCTCCTTTTGGGTCAAGGGACTATGACAAGCCAGCCTACAACTGACCCCTGTTCTTCCATAATGGAAGAGAGGCTTAGCTCCTGTCCCTCCCCTCCTCACCAGTCTGAACAGTCCACAGAGTCCCCGAAGCCAGGTGTGTCCACCAAGGTCAACTTCACCTTGATACCTCCCTCCTCAATCTCCACACCCCGGCGCTCAATGGTCAGAGTTTGTGTGATTCGAGCTATGGAGACAGAGAAGTTGGCTGCACAGGGCTCTGAGGCAGGACTCCATTCCTGGTGCTGCAGATACCCCCATGTGCATTTCAGGGAAGGAAACAGTCTCAGAGAAAACCAGTGGCCATCAAAGTCCCCAGAGAGAAAGAAAAAGAATGCAGCCTGATGACACAGGAAGAGGCCAGGGACACCATAGAAGGACGACCAGGACAGCAGTAGGGGTGGGAAGCCTGCAGGGGTGGAGGCAAGGGATAGATTTACCACTGGCATCTGGCACCTGCCGATCCTCATAGAGGTTGGTGAGGAACAAGCTGTTGATGAGGGTGGATTTCCCCAGGCCTGACTCTCCTGTGCACAGAACAGGCCTAATGGTCAAATGGGAGGGTAGCCTTGATCTCCCGAGTACATCCACCTCTATGAGTCTCCAGAACCCACAGACCTGCCACCATGAGTGTGAAGTCAAACCCCTTCTTGACAGACTTGCGATGCAGCTGGTTGGGTAGGGCAGCAAAGCCCACATATTCCTTGTCCTGTGGGGGTAAAGGGAGGCAGTATGAAGTTCCTGGACATGGCAGGGAGTGACCCAGTACCACCAGAGCCCAAAACCTAGCAAATCCACTTACTGTGGGTTAACTTTGAATCGGGGACCCTCGGGAAGAGGGGCTGACCCCAGATGCCTAGATTCCTGGGCCCAAGAACTCAGAGAACTCACCATAGCTCTGCTGGTTGTCGCTGCACCTGGTATTGCTCCCCACTTCCTCTGGTGGGGCAGGAAGTTGAATGTGTCAAAAGGGGAGGTGAAGCGAGGGTGCAGTGCAGGAAGCTGAGCTGCTCAAAGAGAGGCGAGAAACCCATGAGCATCCCTTTACTTCCAGTTCAAAGGTTTTATTTTTAATTATTTGGGAAGCAGGGATTTGTGCACACGAGTAGAAGACGGAGCATGGCATTGGATCCCCTGGACCCGGAGTCACGGGTAGCTGTGCACTGCCTGACGTAGACAGTGGGAACTGAACTCAGGGCCTCTGTAAGAGTAGCCCAGGCTTAACTGATAAGCCACTGTACAGCCCCGAAGCATCTCTTCTAATGACCTTATATAAAGCTTCAGTCTCTTCATTCTCCACATGCCAAGCCCCAGTGCGGCCCCCATCATGGTGAGAAGGGGGGCATGGACAAAAAGAAAGGAAGCAAGATGTTCTCCTTAGCAAGTCTGATAAGGGTTTTAGCAAGATGATTTGAAAGAAGTAAAAAAGCTCCTGGGGCGTGAGTGGGGAAAACCGTGATAGGACTGGAGGTAGACGTGACTAACAGTTCCCAGCTCAGGCAATGGGTTCTTTTTGAAGGTGACAATGCTTGGATTGAGCTCAAGTCATGGGAACTGCATGCTCAACTCCACTGCACTCCCAGCTCCCAATGGATTTTGGATATTTTGAGACAGGATCGGTCTTGCTGTCTATCCAGACAGGCCTTGGATTTGCGAACCTACCACTTTGGCCTCCTGAAAGCTGGGGTTACAGGCCTGGGCTGTGTAACTCCACTGCAGTTGTTTCAGTTTTGAGACAGGATCTCATGTAGCCTAGGCTGGCTTCAAACTCACTTTGTAGTCCAGGATGGCCTTCAGCCCTCTCTTGATTCACCTTGCCTTGCCTCTGGCTGCCCAGTGCTGGGATTACAGGTATGTACCACTACCCCTGGCATCTGGTCACAACTATCAGAAAGACTTAAAAGATCCAGACCCAGGAAGTCCCAGCTCAAACTGTTGAAGAGCTCCCTGTAGCGTCCCCCTCACCCCGCCGTGACATCAGAATGCAATCTACACTTTGGCACAGTGGGCAAGGTTTGTTCCTCTTTGCCTGATGACCTGTCTCACTCAGTCTTCAAGCATCTGTGGCTGAATATTTTTATTTATTTATTTATTTATTTATTTATTTATTTATTTATTTTTATGTATATGAGTGATGTGTCTTCAACACATCCAGAAAAGAGAATTAGACTCCATTACAGTTGTAGTTGCTGGGAATTGAACTCAGGACCTCTGGAAGAGCAGTCAGTGCTCTTAACCACTGAGCCATCTGTCCAGCCCCAGGACTAATGTCCTTAGAGAAAAAAATACTCCTCCCACCCATGTACAGTAAGGCTACAGCAGGAAAGTGGCTATCTGCAATTCGAGGAGCGAGCCTCATTAGATACTGGCCATGCTTGCACCTTGACCTTGGAATTCCAACCTGAAGAACTGTGAGAGTATAAATGTTTGTTGTTTATGCCACCCGGTCTGTGATTTCCTGTTATAAAGGTGTGGTGGTTTGACTAAGAATGGTCCCCATAGGCTCATATAGTTGAATGCTTAGTCATCAGAGAGCGGCACTATTTGAGAAGGATTAGAAGGTGTGGCCTTATTGTAGGAAGTGTGTTACTGGGGGTGGGCGATGAGGTTTAAAAAGCCCACACTAGGTTGAGCATCATTCTCTCTGGATCAGGATGTAGCTCTCAGCTACTTCTCCAGTACCATGCTTGCCTGCCACCATGTTTCCTGCCAGGATGATAATGGACTGAGCCTCTGATCTTTTATAAGAGTTGCCTTGGTCATGGTGTCTCATCATAGCAATAGAACAGTGACTAAAGACTGTATACCACGCAGCTCCCTCCCTCCATTCCCTATCTTATCAATGGGAGCCTCAATAACATGTTCAAAGTGTTTTTCTTTTCATTTGTTGTAGCTTTGCATGTTGGTGGCTTTTGTTTTTGTTTTTTAAGATTCATTTACTCATTTATTGTATATGAGTACACTGTTGCTGTCCTCAGACACAGCAGAAGAGGTCATCAAATCTCATTACAGTTGGTTGTGAACCACCATGTGGTTGCTGGAATTTGAACTCAGGACCTCTGGAAGAGCAGTCAGTGCTCTTAACCCTTGAGCCATCTCTCCATCCCTGGTGGGTTTGTTTTATTTTGATATTTTGTTGCAGTTGTTGTCTTATTTGAGATAGGGTATCAGTATGTAGCCCAGCCTGGCCTGAAACTTGCTGTGACCCTCTCCCTCTCAAATTCTTAGATCAGATGTGCCCCAATTCCGTGGGGGAGTGGAGAAAGCCTTGAATGAATGCATAAAGAATAAATGGAGTCCTGAGTGAATGTGTCCTGATATGGCCACAGTGAGGCAAAGGCCCAGTGCTTCAGTCTTATGGGGGTGGCATCTTGCAACACTGCAGTGGTGACAAGTGGGTGTTCCGAGTCTGTTAGCCAGCCAGGGGCAAGGAACCAGTTCAGTGTCAGACCCTGTCTCAAGGCATTAATGTGGAGAGCAAGAGAGAAAGACACACCACGTCTGGCCTCTGCACGCACATCTGCACATCCATGTGCATGCATCCACAGACACATATGGTCTTAGAGGGTGTCGGGGAGTGTTTCTAGGGTGGAATCCAGGGTCTTATGGACCCTGGGCATTAGAGCTACTTATGAAGGAGTTATATCCTCAGCTGTCCTGTGCGTGTCTAATTCCTGCTTCAGCCACGTATCTTGCACTATTCTCCTTAAGAAACTTTGGAAAAATCACCTTGGGACAGCAGGTGCAGCACAAGAGTCACCACCCTGCTCACTCCTGCTATGGGGCACGGGCTGGTCTAGAAACCATTAGCCTGGCTTGACTCCTGAGTGGTGGGCAGGTGTGCGCTACCACCCGGCTGATGATGGGGTTTCTTGCTTGGTATTAGTGAGGACCCTGGTTCAATTCCCAGGAATACATGCCTGATTGTGAGCACATGCATGAGCGCGGGTACACACACACACACACACACACACACACACACACACACACACAGGAGGAAGGAGCTTTTTCTCTCCTTACCTGTCAAATGGGATTGAAAACTCTTGCCATATTCAACCCACAGGTCCTGGGCTGTGTCTTAGTTTACTTCCCATTGCTGTGATAAAAAACCATGATCAAAAGCCACTTGAGGAGCAAAGGTTTACTTTGGCTTGTATGTCTCAACCACAGTCCACCTTTGAGGGAAGTCAAGTCAGGAACCCAAACAGGGCAGGGCTAGAAAGCAGGATCTGAGGCAGAGACCATGGAGGGGCGCTGTTCCTGGCTTGCACCATTTGTTTGCTTGTTTGTTTGTTTTCTTTTTGTTTGTGTGTTTTCATTTTTATTTTTATTTTGAATTAAGACAGGGTCTCTCTATGGAGCCCTAGCTATCCTGAAACTCACTATGTAGGCCAAGCTGGTCTTGAACACCTGTTTGAACACATCTACCTGCCTCTGCTTCCTGAGTGCAGGGACTATAGACACAGTTTGCTATCTTATACACCTGTGATTGTTTGAATACGAATGACCCCCAAGAAACTCATAGATGTGTATGCTTGGTTCCCAGTTGGTCAACTATGAAGGAAGAATTAAAAGATGTGGCCTTCCTGAAGTAGGTGTGGCCTTGTGGGAGGACTTGTATTGATAAGAGTGCATTTTGAAATTTCAAAAGCTCTCACAGCCTTTTCTCAGGCTGTGGGGAAGATGGTGGACATTCAGACGGAGTGTGCATACTAAAAGCAGCCTACAATCTTTCAAAACAAGAAGTGTGGCAAGGAAAAACTTCCTCGGTACTACAAAAACATCAGTCTAGACTTCAAGATGCCCAAGGAGGCCATCAAGGGCACCTACATAGACAAGAAATGTCCCTTCACAGGTAATGTCTCCATCAGAGGGCGCATCCTGTCTGGTGTCATGACGAAGATGAAGATGCAAGGGGCCATTGTCATCCTCTGGAACTATCTCCATTACATCCGGAAATACAACCGCTTTGAGAAGTGTCACAAGAACATGTCTGTGCACCTGTCCCCCTGTGTCAGGGATGTCCCCATTGGCGACATTGTCACTGTTGGAGAGTGCAGGCCCCTGAGCAAGACACATCGATTCAATGTGCTCAAGGTCACCAAGGCTGCTGGCACCAAGAAGCAGTTTCAGAAGTTCTAAGGGGGCCCATGCCTTAGAGCAAATAAAGTTATTTTCCAACTTAAAAAAAAAGGTCTCACAGGGCCAATTTGCTGCTTGTAGATCAGATGTAAGCTCTAAGCTATTGCTCCAGTGCCTGCCTGTCTGCCTGGTAACACACCACACATACTACACACCATCATAATGGTCACAGGCAACCCCCTTAGAACTCACGGAGCTAAGTTCTTTCCTTTATAAGTTACCTTGGTCAAGGTACCTCTTCGCTGCAATAGATCAGTAAGGCAATTCCTCAGGACCACCTGTCCAGGAGCAAAATCCTTCCACATCCATCATTAATCAAGAAAATACTCCAACAGATTTGCCTACAAGCCAGTATGATGCAGGCAAATCTGAAACTAAGGATACCACTTCCCTATGATTAGAGAGACATATGGTCATTCAAGGTTGTGTGACCTTGGGCATCTTTCTGTAACACCTCACTGACTCCATTTCTGTATCCTTTTAGTGGCCTCATTAATAATTGCCCCTCACTGGGTGCTGGAGTGATGGCTCAGCGGTTAAGAGCACTGACTGCTCTTCCAGAGGTCCTGAGTTCAAATCCCAGCAACCACATGGTGGCTCACAACCATCTGTAATCGGATCTGATGCCCTATTCTACAGTGTACTCATATACATAAAATAAATAAATCTTTAAAAAAAAATAATTGCCCCTCACAAAGACATAATAAAAACTGGGTGGCGGTGTCACGTGTCTTCAATCCCAGCACTCGGGAGGCAAAGGCAAGTGATTTCCAAGTTCAAGGTCAACCTGGCTTATAGAATGAGGTTTAGGGCATCTAGGGCTACACAGAGAAACCCTGTCTTAGAAAAAACAAAACAAACCAAGACCACACTTAATGAAGTTGGCAGCTTTATGAGTGCACACATAAAGTACTCAGAACAGTGCCTGGGCATGGATGATACTAGTTTACAGAAGTCGCTCTCTCTCTCTCACAAGCCTAGCAGTACAGTGGGGTGTCAGCTAAAGCGGGGACCTGCTATCCTGCATGAACCTCTGACAACCCAGACAACAAAGCGTGAATTAAGTTAGCATCACAGCCATTGAAGAGAGAGACAGCCATGAGCACTACTCACAGCACCCATGATGACAGGGTCAGCAGAGAAACCATGTTTAGATACAAGTAAAAGGAAGAGGTAATTATATCTTTCACACAACACCACTATTCCCTCCCCTTTATTTCTTATCAGACAGAGCAGACTTGTGGGGAGTTGGAGTGTGAATCGTGACACTCTGGATTCTATTCCTGGCTCTGAGAGGGAAGGGAGGAATGGATGAAGGGAGAGACAGAAAATAAAAAGAACAGGCTATGGATTTCTGTACTTGTATGTAATCCTAACACTTGGGATGCTGAGGCCAGAGATTTCAAGTTTCAGACCAATCTGAGCTACATGTTGAGAACTGTCTTTAAATGAAATGAAATGAAAATATACAGAATGAGAGAAGTAAAGAAAGTGATCTAAACTCTTCTTACTCTCATCCTCCATGAATACATCCAGCTGACTTCCAAATCCTGTCTATCCTTTATATAAATAGGTCTCCTTTCCCCAGTGAGGGACTCAATAGTTTCAAAAAGTAAATGCAGCTGGTTGCAGTGTCTTGCACCTGTAACCTCGCAGGCTGAGGCAGGGGGATTGTCCAAAATTTGAAGCCAGCCTGGGATACATACTGAATACCAGACTAGCTGAAGCTACATTGCAACACTGTCTCAAAAACAAACAAACAAACAAAAAACCCATGAGACTGGGGAGGTGGGTCAAAGGTTAAGAACAGCAGATGCTTTCCGAGAGGACCCAGGCAGATCTCTGGGAGTTTGTGGTCAGACTGGTGTACAGGAGCTCCGGGACAGCTATATAGTGAAAATAAAACAAGACAAACAATAGGAAATGGTGATGTTTCATTCCATGCCAGATGCTGCTGGCTCACACTTATGATCCCAGCACTCTGGAGCCAGAAGCAGGCAGATCTCTGAATTTGAGGCCAGCTTGTTCTACAGTGAGAGTTCTAGGACAGCCAGAGCTATATAGAGAACCCCTGTCTCAAAAAAGGGAGAATGAAAGAAAGAGAAAAGAAGAAAGAAAGAGGAGAAAAGGGAGGAGGAGAAGAAAGAGAAAAGGAAGAAGAAAAAGAAGAAAGGAAGAATCATAAAAATTCGGAACAGGGGCTGGAGAGATAGCTCAGCGGTTAGGAGTACTGACTGCTCTTCCAGAGGTCCTGAGTTCAATTCCCAGTAACCACACGGTGGCTCACAACCATCTGTAATGGGATCTGACGCCCTCCTCTGGTGTGTCTGAAGACAGCTACAGTGTACTTATATACATCAAATAGTATTCAAAACAAACAAACAAAAAGCCTGGGAGTAAGTTCAGAGCGATGGCTCCGTGGTTAAAACATTTGCTGTGCAAACATAGGACCTGAGTTCAGATCTGTGGCACTCATGTGATTTTTGGACGGCCAAAATGGCTCAGTAGGTAAAAGCCTGCATCCCAATAGTGGGTGGAAAGCACACACACATATAACTCCAATGATGGGAAGCAGGCGGACAGAGGCAGGAGGTTTGCTAGCTGACAAACAGCAAGTTCTAGGTTCAATCAGAGAGCATGTCCCAAAAGAATACAGAGGAAGGCATGCATGTGCACGTACTCAGTGCACATCTACTCAGTGTGCATGGGGGGACGACGGAGGGACTGAGGGACAGAGGAGGGACTAAAAAAGGGAGGGAGACAGAGGGAGGGAGGATGTTGGGGTGATCTCTTTATAAGCTGTGTAAAAATTTTCTTTGTAGTATTAGGAAGCATCACCAGTCTCAGTGTTTTGTGAACACTTTCTCCATCGCCTTCTGATTGGTTTAATCAGGAGCTGAATGGCCTATACGAAAGCAGGGCAGAATGGGCGGGACTTCCGGGTAGCCTTAGGAACTCTTGAGAGTCTAAGGAGGGAGATCTGCCTGTAAGACACAGAGGGAAAAGCAAACTGTGGTCCTAGAGGAGAGGTAACCAGCCACGCGGCAGATCTTAAGAGTAATCTAGTAGGTTACTGGATTATAAGAGCTAGTTAGGAACAGCCTAAACCAAGGTCAAGTCTTCATAATTAATAAAAGATCTCCGTGTCATTATTCGAGAGCTGGCACGACAGAGAACTCTAAAAATTAAGCACCAAAACCAAACTGCCATTCAACACACAGAAAAGTGCAGTAAGCAGTTGTTCTCAAAAGAAGAAATACAAATAGCCAATAAATACTCTTAAAAGTGTTCAGCATCCTAGCCACCAGGGAAATGCAAATGAAAGCTGCTTTGAGGATGCTGGCGAGTATAGAGGGTAAAGGTACTTGCTGTGCCGCCGGAGTTCAGCTTCTGGGATCCACAGAAATAGGAGCGGAGAAAGACAACTCCATAATATCCTCTGAGTCCCCACCATGCCTTGGCATGTCCTTTCCATCTTGACACACACACACACACACACACACACACACACCAATAAATTAAAGTAACGTATTTCATCTCACCCCAGTAGTCAGAATGGTTATCATCAGAAAACATGACAAGTTCTGGGGAGAATGTGAGATAGCGCTTCTCTGTGTAGACCAGGCTAAACTCGAACTTAGAGGTCTACCTGTCTCTGACTCCCAAATGCTGGGATTAAAGGTGTGCTCCACTGCTTAGCTTTTGTTTTGCTTTTTGAGACTGTGTCCCACCATGTATGCCTGGCTGGCCCAGAGTGCATTCTCTATAGACCAGGCTGGCCTAGAACTCACAGAGCTCTCCCTGCCTCTGCTTTTCACGATTCAAGGAGGGAACTCACATCACTGCATTGTTGCTTTTAAAATATTTATTTACTTATTTGGTTTTGTTCAAGACAGGGTTTCTCTTTGTAGAGCTGGCTGGCCTGGAACTCCCTCTTGTAAACCAGGTTGGCCTCGATCTAAAAGATTCACCTGCTTCTGCCTCCTGTGTGCTGAGATTAAAGGCATGAACCACTACTGCCCAGCTTTATTGATCGATCGATTGATTGATTGATCATGGGAGTGTATGCAACCCACAGTGAAAGTATGGAAGATGGGGGACAACTTGTCAGAGTCAGCTCCCTGCTGCCACCATGCGGGAGTCCCAGGGATCAAATTCAGGTTGTCTAACTTGGTGGCTGATCTTTACCTGATGACTCATCTTGTTGCCCACAGTGATGCCTTTTTAAGGTGAAAGTGTTCCTTTTCGCTGTATTATCTGCACCTCCTACCAAATGCTTTGGCCTGAAGGAGATTTTCCTATGTATGTGTTGATTGTATGCACTCACCTGTGCAGGTACATGAGGAAGCCACAAAGAACCATGCTTGTCTTCCTCAATCATTTGTTTCTTAACCCTGTGTTAGTATTTTGCCTGCATGTACGTCTGTGTGAGGCTGTACTCTAGAACTGGAGTTACAGTTGTGAGCTGCCAAGTGGATGCTGGGAATTGAACCCCAGGTTCTTTGGATGAATGCTGAGCCATCTCTCCAACCCCTTCCTCAATCATTCTTACCTTACTTTTTGAGACAGGGTCTCGCTAAACCAGGAGAATGCTGTTTTAATTAGGCTGGCTGGCCCATGAGCCCCCAACATCTGGCTGTCTCTACCAACACTTGGGTTGTAGATGTTCTACCACTACTGGCTTTAACTGGCTGGGGAGCTAATCGGGTTTTAATGAATGTTTAAGCTGCAGGCACTTTACCTAGGGAACCAGCTCCACAGTCTAGGATAACATTTTGAAAATTTCCAAACTTTGATCACACCCAACTCCAAATCTGTCATTATAGCTTGGGGATTCAATGGGATTGGCTTAGGTTTTTGCCATGGTTAAAGAGTCCCAAGACATGTGTTTAGAGACTCTGGATTCCAGTATCAGAGCTCAGTCCAAGGCCAACAGCCTGTCCTCGGAACCAAGCTAACTGCCTAAAGACCTGTGGTCTAGCAGTGTTAAGGACGAAGTCTGAAAGTCATTCTGCCTGAAATCCTTTTGTTTGTTACGGTGAGATCTGGCTTCCCCGAGTGGTGATGCGGGTGTGGTGTTCTTATAAGCTCCAAGAGGAATCACAGAGCTGAAGCTGCCAACTACAGGCTGGAAGGAGAGACAGCCTAGAGTGCAGGGGGAAAGGGAGCTTCAGTAGAAAGATCCAGAGGGATGCAGCAGGCCAGAGCCAAAAGAAAGTTGTTGCCCAGTGGTGAGCGCCCCAAGGACATAGCACGCGTGTCCAGAGAGACACTTATGGTAGAGATCAGAAGAGATCAGTTAAGGATAAGGGAGAAACAAGCAGGAATTCCAGCAGAGGAGGATTCCAATATCACAGAAGCCAGAGGGGTGTGGAGAAGCTGCAAGACTTAGCAGGCAGCTCTCATAGGGAAGGCAAGGAAATTCGAAAAGAATAGGCCCAGGAAGGCATAAAAAACAAACAAAGACAAAGCTGATAGTTCTGAGCGGAAGGGAAAAGGGAGATGTCCTGGTGGGTGTAGCTGGCTAGAGTCACAGCAGGTTGTGAGAGCCAGAGAAAGGTGCCCAAGAGGAGAGCGCAGCGGGTAGAAGGGAGAAGCAGCTGAAGATCTACAGACCCATCAACGTAATTTACAGACTGAGCATTTACACAGTGTGTAGGGGGGGACTAGACAAAAACAAACTGCGTTTGGAGCAGATGTGGAGAGCCTTTTGGGGCCACTTGCTTCTAGACACTTGGAGGGAATTTGACATGCCAGGACAAAAGAAGTAAGTTTAAAGCAGGAATCTGACTTTGGGCCGGGAGATAGGCTCAGATTAAGAACATTTACATTTGAGTTAATTGGAAGCTCTGAGCTGGCACAGGTGAGGCACCTCTGGCAGTCCTTTTGTCTTGCTCCTCCGGATTAGTTCCTAGAAGGCTGTTTACAGGATTTTGTTTACTGCCTCGCTTGTACCTTGACTCACAACTGATCTTATTATTCTGCATGTAATTAAAGTAGTATAAAAGCAGATTGGAAAATAATAAACCCACCCCAGCTGGGGTCTTTTTTAAGATTTATTTACTTTTATTATATATGAGTACATTGTAGCTGTCTTCAGACACACTGGAAGAGGGCATGGGATCTCATTACAGATGGTTGTGAGCCACCATGTGGTTGCTGGGATTTGAACTCAGGACCTCTGGAAGAGTAGTCAGTGCTCTTAACCATGGAGCCATCTCTCCAGGCTTGGAGTCATTTCTTTAATGCTAACTCTTTTTCTTTTTAATTCTCACTCCTGTTGACTGAGCTGGCTTGGTCAAGCAGAGAACAGAGAAAAAGGGAATGAACCTCTTTTCTACTTCCCTGGACTGCTCTTGCTCTCAGTGTTTGGATAGACCCCGAATAATACTGAGATCTAGGATTCCACTAGCTGGCTACATTTGGATTGACTAAGGAATATTAAGGCCAAATTTGATTGCAAAAGCCAGTACATTTGGAGTCCTTCAGGTCAGGTGCCAGGTAAAGAGGAGTCGGATGTTCTGCAAGAGGCATCCCAAAACGGTGCCACAGGCATGCAACCCAGAAGAAGGTTAGGTGAGGAAGAGGGGAAGGTCCTAGGCTTGAAGTTCAAAGTGTCCTCAGGATGCAGGGAAGACTGAACTGGAAGACACAGTTGTACAGTGGCTCATCGCCTCACTGAATGGGGCAAGGGTTAAAATTCTGAGACTGGTACCAGGGCTTTTGAGGGAACCCAAAAGGCAGAAAACAGTTCAGAAATAAAGCCTAACCCAAAGGGTAGATACTTCTGCCTCCAAAAATACCAGAGCATTTATGCCAACCAAGAGAGATCATTTACCAATCACTGGTGACAGAAGGCCAAACATCAGTGGGCCAGAAGGTTGCAAGAACTGGTGGGTAGGGTCCCAGAGTGGCTTCCCTGAAAGGGGAATCAGGTACCAGGGTACCAATGTTAGGGTGTTTTGTGTCAAGTTTACCTGGTGGATGGGGCCAAGGAATGCGCAGAGAACACATCACACGATCAACCTGTAGTAATGCAATAAATGCAAGAGATTGATTGGAGGAGCACGAAGGGCCGATTCTGAGCAGGAATGGGAGAGAACGAACCATTGATGGCATGGGCTTTATCAGGGTTTGGCAGCTGGTGATGGTGTGGCTGCTGGTGCTGGACTGCTGGAGACAGGCTGAGGGCACATCTGGTTCTGGAACGTGGGCAGTTCCTAACACAAGTCCCACATGTGTCCTCAACCACGCATGGTACTATACTGCCTGTTCCAGAAAATAGCAACCATCTCTTTGTTCCAAAAAGTTATGACCATCTTGCAAGCCTGCATTTGTTTCAAAGCTTACTGCAACCACCTGTTATGTTCTGCTTCAGTAACCCCACCTATTTGCTCACCAAAGCCTCCATCCCCACCCCTGAGCTATAAAAACCTTATCTTCCCTGGTCCTGAATCCATTTTAGGGGGAGGAATCCCGTGTGCACGAATCAAAAAACTTTGCTTTAATTAATTTGGGCAGCTCTGGGATTAACAGGACCCAGCAACCTTTACTTTTTTAGTTAGAGTTTTTAAAATTTGGAGCAACAGGGCAGGGGCGCACTGCACCAGGGAGGTCAGAGGACAACGTGCACTCTCCTTCCATCACATGGGTTCCTTGGATAGAACTCAGGTTATGAAGCCTAGTGACAATCACCTTTTCCCACTGAGGCATATCACTACCCTGATTCTCTATGTCTAATGATTTGTATATGTTTTTTTTAAAAAAACTGACAGCACTCAAGAGACAGACGATGCATGTTTATAACTTCTGCTTTAATGTGAGACGTTAATACATAATTAATAAAAACCCCGTTAGCACTCTCTTTAGTGGACCGAAGACTCTGGCTACCCACCTCTCTAAAGGAAAACCTGCCTACAACATAAAATCCCTAGATTATGCTTCTAGGGCCTGGGTCCCTTGGAATATGACCCCACCAAGATGGAGGCAGGGTTTTATTCTTCATTCCCTCCATGGGCTTGGCCTTTGCAAAGCTGGCAGCCTTTCTTTGTTTCTCTACCTTTGTCTCCGCCTGTCGTCCTTTGTTCTTTCTCCCGCCTGTTTCTCTCCAGCCTCTCCGCCTCTTAGGGCCCCAGACTCCGCTTGGGTGGCTTGACGTTTCTTATCTATTTCTACATCTCTTTGTCTCAGGTACTCAGTCTCTTGGTCCTGTCCCTGCGCCTCGTCTCTGGCCGACAGTGCCCTGACTCGTGGCTCTCGGGCTAGAGCTTGGCCGGCTCCAGCTCGACCTGCGAGCCCCCAGCCCAGCCCCCACTCGGAGCTGGGCTTTGTTTCCCCGGCCTCCGCGCCCCGCCCCGCCCTCCGGCTCTCCGCTTCCTTTTGTCTGCCTCGGTCTCTCCCATTCCATCCCTAGGCTCTTTCCCCGTTGTCTCGCGCGAGCAGTCGAACTCCGCCGCGCCGGTTGACCAGCCGAGGAGACTGGCCGCTAACGCCGCAGGGCACGGCTAGAGCGGGTCCTCGCCGCCGCCGAGCCCCCGGCTCCTCCGGGTCCTAGAGCGGCTCGCCGCGGCCCGAGCTTCCGCTTCCCGTCCCGCCCCGCGGCGCCCGGGACGTGGGCCGAGCCCCCTCCCGGCGTGGCGTGGAGCCCGTTCCCGAGCCACCGACTGCTGGGTCCCCTGTTGTACCGCGGGGAACAGGGCGGCGGGTGTCCTCGGAGTCACCGGGGCCGCGTCCCGGCCGTGGGCGGACCGTGCAGCGCGCGACACTACCCTGGGGCGCCGGGCTTCGCGACGCCGCGGACTTGGAGTGACTGAGAGCCGTCGGCACAGGTGAGGGCGGCGGGCGGCGCCGCGCTGACAGGTAATGGATGCTTGGGGACCCCGGAAAGTCGGACGTGGGCGATGGGGCCGGGGAGCCAAATCCGAGGGGAAGAAGCCAACGCGTTTGAGCACCCACTGAGTGCCAGGCCGTGAGGGGCATCCTCCCTAACGCTCTCCCCTCCCCCTTCACTCAGCCCTACTGCGGGCCTCCAGGCTCAATTGTGGTAACCTCTGGTGCTCTTTCCTCCTCAGCATGAGTTTTGCAGCCAGTCTGGTGTAAATCCAGCTCGAATACTGGCTCCCTTCTTAAAAACCTTTCTTAGCTTTCCTATTTTTATTAATTAAAAGCTTTCGTGAACCTAGTGTTAAGTACAGACCTTGCGTGCTCAGACTAGTCTCAGTATCCTTTCCCAAATATCCGCGTTCTTTTCTATAGTTTTGTTTTTGCTGCAGAGTAATGCCGGTCCTTGACTTCTTATCTCTTGCCTCTTGTGACAACTGGGTTGCTCGGAACCCACAGTTAGAATCATTGCTACTTTGTCTGTTCTCCTATATCCCATGTCTGTGTGTCTGTAGGGAAGTGAGTACTTTCAAGTTCGTTGGAGTTACCGGGACAGAATAGAGCCAGTGGGGTGGAGGGTGGAGAATTCAGAGCCCGTCTGGGTAGTATAGTGAGACAGTCTCAAAAAACTGGAGGGGGGGAAACAACACAGAAATTCAATTCAAAGACCACATACAAGGCTTTCTAAATAGAGGTACTGTGATATAACACAGGCTTGGATAGACAGGAATTAGAAACTTGGCCATTTTCTAACTTTCATGTGGTGGTGGCACATGCCTTCAATCTTAGGACTCCGGAGGAGGCAGAGGACAGCCTCTTTACACAGAAAACCCCTGTTTTTGAAAAAAGAAAGAAAGAAAGAAAAGAAAGAAATTTGCTTTAATTATCTTTGTTTCCATGAGTGCTAAACAAAGAAACTAAGATTACTAATAGGAATTTTGAAGGCTCCGTATTGTTTAGCTTTGTGATTATTGATTAAAAACTTAGTAAGCCAGGATGATGGTGCACACCTATTATTCCAGGTCTTGGCAGGCTGAGAAAATTTTGTTTTGAGACAAGTTGTTACTATGTAGCTGACCTTGGAGTCAGAGCCTCTTGCCTCTGCCTCCCCAGTGTTGTGATTAAAAGCATGTGCCACCATGCCCGGCAGGACTGAAAGTTCAAGGCCAGCCTGGGTAAGTTATCAAAACCTGTCTCCGCTGAGGATTGCGGCTGGAGCACAGTAGTGCTTATATTAGTGTTCCCTAAGTTTAGTAGAGAGGGAGAAAATTCAGGAGGTTTTCTGAATCATTAAAGAAGTCCTCCTGGGGAAGTTACCAGAGGATGCCATTGGAGGTAGAGGCCACCCCGGTTCCCCTCCAGGAGCAAGAAAAGGAAAGATGAGGTTGAACCAAGGGTGAGGTTTATAATCTTTTTTTCTTTCTCTAGTTCTAGGAACTGAAACTATGGAGGCTTCTCCAGTGGATGAGTTTGAACACACACCACAGGAGAGGGATGGCCCAGAGTTAAAGGAAGAGGAGCAGTTAGCCCCAGGTCATGAAGTGGGAAGCGCTTCTCTCAAACCTGAAGGCATTCAGAGCTGGGATGACCTATGGGTCCGCAGAGAGGGGCTTGGAAAGCGCCAGCCTAGAGATTCGGTTCCCCGGCTCCTTGGAGAACCCCGATGGGGACAGGGCAGTAATGACCGAGCTGCAGTGTGTGGTGAGTGTGGCAAGAGCTTCAGGCAGATGTCCGATTTGGTGAAACACCAGAGGACTCACACAGGGGAGAAGCCCTACAAGTGTGGTGTCTGTGGCAAGGGCTTTGGGGACAGTTCTGCCCGAATCAAACATCAGCGAACGCACACTGGTGAGAAGCCCTATAGAGTACGGCCACCAGCCCCAGGCCCTCCCAAGATGCCTCGATCTCGGATTCCTGCTGGTGAACGGCCCACTATCTGTGGTGAATGTGGCAAGAGCTTCCGGCAGAGCTCTGACCTGGTGAAACACCAGCGGACACACACAGGGGAAAAGCCCTACAAGTGTGGCATCTGCGGCAAGGGCTTTGGGGACAGTTCTGCCCGAATAAAGCACCAGCGGACACACAGAGGGGATCAGCTCCCCCGGCCAGTGGTTCCCCGACGGCAGCCATCTCAGGCAGCTCCACAGAGACCTAAGGCCCAGGACAAGCCATATATCTGCACTGACTGTGGCAAGAGGTTTGTGCTAAGTTGCAGTCTGCTGAGCCACCAACGCAGTCACTTAGGACCCAAACCCTTCGGTTGTGATGTATGTGGAAAGGAGTTTGCACGGGGCTCTGACCTGGTGAAGCATCTGCGGGTACACACAGGCGAGAAGCCCTACCTGTGCCCTGAGTGTGGCAAGGGCTTTGCGGACAGCTCTGCTCGGGTGAAGCACCTCCGTACCCACAGTGGCCAGAGGCCTCATGCCTGCCCGGAATGTAACCGTAGCTTTAGCCTCAGCTCCACTCTTATCCGCCACCTCCTCACGCATGTGGAGGAGCCCCAGGACTTCAGCTTCTCAGCCTACCCAGTGGCGCCACTCATCCCTAGCCCACCTCCACCTCCTCTTGGCACTAGCCCCTCACTGACGCCTCGAAGTCCTTCACATTCCGGTGATGGGCCTTTTGGCCTACCTGGCTTGGAAGCAGAGCCTGGGGGCCCACAGGCTGGGGAGCCACCCCCACCACTGGCAGGTGACAAGCCCCACAAGTGTCCTGAGTGCGGCAAAGGTTTCCGCCGAAGCTCTGATCTGGTGAAGCACCATCGTGTTCACACAGGGGAGAAACCCTACCTCTGTCCTGAGTGTGGCAAGGGTTTTGCTGACAGTTCTGCCCGAGTCAAGCACCTCCGCACCCACCAGGGCGAGCGCACTAGACCACCCCCACCATCTTCTCTCCTGCGACCCCACAATCCACCTGGTTCTGTACCCATAGTCCCTCAGTCCCGAGTGCGAGGCCAGTCCTCCGGACCCAGCCAGCTTCATGTGTGTGGCTTCTGTGGGAAAGAGTTCCCCCGGAGCTCAGATTTAGTCAAACACAGGCGTACACATACTGGGGAGAAGCCATACAAATGTGCGGAGTGTGGCAAGGGCTTCGGTGACAGCTCTGCTCGCATAAAGCACCAGCGTGGCCATCTGGCCTTAAGGCCCTCTGGGGTAGGGGATGGTCTGCCAAGGTCCCTTCAGGAGGAGTCCCCAGCTGAAACGGAGTGATGGGAGGCTAGGGAGGGTACCAGAGGGAGGGTATCTGCTGCTGAAGGCAGAGAAGAGCCTGGGAAACGGTGGGAGGGAGAAAGAGAATAGCTAGAAACAGATTAGAGACTACATAACCTTCATGCTCAGGAAATTCTTGGTCAGGTGTTGGGACCTGGCCAGTATGAGCTGTTTCACAGCTTCTAGAACAGGCCTAGCACAGATTTGGCCTTTAATGGCTGTAAACTGATAGGTTGACTTAATTCTAAAATCCTACTGCCTCCTGTTAACACACCCCTCAGCTGGAAGTTTAGTCCAATCTTTAATTCCAGCACTCAGGAGACAAAGGCAGGCAGATCTCTTGAATTAATGGCCAGACTGATCTACATAGATAGATAGTTCGAGGTCAGCCTGAACTCCTCAGTGAAACAAATAAACAACAACAAAAAAAGACCTTGATCCTTTCTACCCTAGTCTGGGAGAACAGATTGTTGGAATCTTAGGTGTCAAGATAAGGCAGGGGCATCTTGATGCCCTCCCCAGAGGGTGAAGTATTGCTGTGGAGAAAGAAGGCAGTTTTCACTTCTACCTGTGGGTCACAGGATATGGTTTTATCCAAGAAGGGCACTTTGGGAAAGAGTGTACATCTGTATGCTTTTGAGGGTCCTTCCCACTCACACACTGGTGAAATAGAAGAGCCAGCAGGAACACTCAGAGCTTCCAGTCTGGATGCAAAGCCTAGATCATCGCGGACATCTGCAGAGACCAGCCTGCTGAGCAAAGGCAGTGCAGGCCAGAGAAACTTCACGTCTCCACAGCTAAGTGTCTGTCTTTCTCCTTATTAATAAATCGTCCCTTGTCTGAGGTTTCTGTGTGTGGTTTTATATATATGTGTGTGTGTGGGTGTTCATGGGTAAATACAAAGCCCAGCAAGGCTGAAGAGGGTATAGAGGCTCTGCCACAGGCAAAGCCCTCAGCCATGTGATATTTGAATGGGTTCCATGCTTTTTAAGTCCATAAAATAAGAAAGATGGTCTTAGACAACTAAGCTGCTCTCATTGGAAGTATCAGGGGTCATACCTATAGTCCCAAAATTTAGGAGGCTGGGTAGTCTTCAGGTCTGTCAATTGATGCCCTAGGCCAAGGTGTGGTTGCCCACAAGAACCTAGCTACAGCATGCACCCTTGGAAATAATGTGAGGTACCAAGGAGGGAGGACCAGTGAGTGGGAAGCAGGAGGCTGGTGATCAGTGAGCCTGGGAAAGTGTTGCCAACCTGCCTGGTATGGGTTCAGAAAGTCTGGATGCTAATTCAACAAGGGATGCTTGAAGACCCCAGACCTTTAAAAATTGTGCTATTTTCCCAGCAGTAGAGCTTTCCTCGGGAGCAGGAAGCAGGTCCCTGTCTTGTTCTAAGAGCCAATGGGCAGGGAAAGGACCTAAATGGCCAATGGCAGAAATCATTAGCTCCATTCATCTTGGCAAGTTCCTGCCAGACCTGGTAACTCAGCTATTATTGAGGAATATCACAGGAGCTCTCCCAAGATCTTTGCCATCTGACTGGCTTCCTCAGAAGTCAGGCCCTTGTGAAGTTGGATGCACACCTGAAAGCCTGGAACATTACAGCCTGTCCCAGGGTCCTTAGAGACTTGTGTATTTTAGTGCAAAGGCATCTCATTGGCCCTTTGAGGGACTTTAGGAAGGTTCTCCCTGTTTTGTCTCCTTTCTCTAAGCTGACCCCAGTGAACTTTGGAATTTTGTTAGACTATGCCACTTGACTGCTCCATTGAAAACTTACTGCTTCATACTCTATAAAGCACAGCCCCTGGGCAGGATGAGTGACTCCAGGTTGGATGCACGGCTCCGTACTGAAGAGGACCTGCCTCTGTCCCCAGCACCCATATTGTGGCTTACACACCAGCCCTAGCTCCAGTCGGAATCTGGTACCCTCTTCTGAATTCTGTTGCACCAGATGTGTATGTACATGGTGCACGTAGATAACAAACATACACATAAAATTTTAAAATAATTTTTAAAAGATGGGAACCTCTGCTAATCCCAAAGATTAGAAGAGAAAGGTAGTTATGAGCAACTTTTTGAAACGAAGGCATGATTGCCATTCCTGGAACAGGCAGTGCATAGCCATTTGTAGCTAAAGTTGTGGGTGAAGCACAGCTGAGTCCTTGAAAAACAGGTTTAATCAAAAGCAGGAATGGACCTAGTTTGTCTTTACTATAAAATGGCTTTTAAGCCTAAAATAGAGGCAGGCTAGTAGTAATAACTCCAAGTAGTCACAACAACCTTTTGAAACAAAGATAGGGTTGCAAAGATGGTGATAAACAATTTTTTGAAACAAAGGCATGGTTGCCATTCCTGGAACAGGCAGTACAGAGCTATTTGTAGTCAAGGTTACAGGTGAGGTACAGCCAATCCTTGAGAAACAGTTTAATCGTAAACGGGAATGAGCCTAGTTTTATCTTTACAGTGGCGTTCAGGCCTAGGCTGGAGGTAGCTGGCTCTTCAACGGCTGTTAGCCTTAGGCGTTTAACAGAGTTCCTTTCCTTCACCGAGAATTCAGCTGAGACAGTTAAAACTCACATTCAAACGTTTGAAGAAAACTGATCCAAACAGAGATAAACAGCCTACTGTGTCCCATCTTGTAGATTTTTAAGTTTTAAGGAAGATTCTGAGGTGGAAGGCATATTCATGGTTATAAGATGCCTCCCATTCTCCTTTCCCTCATGGATCATGCTGGGATCCAGAAGTCCCGCCAGAGTTGTTGCGGTAACCTCTCCATCCCTAATAAATCTGTGCAATGAAAACACAACTCAGTTAATATGAACACAAGCAGCATGCCTAGATTGGGCAGATCTATCACTACACTACTCTGTTCCCCAGCTATGAGATCCCTTAGAACCACGGTTTCTCCAGGCCACGTGCTTCAGCTCCATCTTCCTTCTCTTCCTCCATCAACCCCTGCCCCCCACCTCAGCTCCACCTTTCTTCCTCTGTCCAATCAACAGCTCTCCTCTTGCCTTTATTTTCTCAGTTAAAATGTGGAGAAGGTTTTGATGAAGTCGCCCGAGTATGTGACCAGGCAGCCTTTCTTGAGGATGCAGAATTGGCATCAAAATACAAACAGCTCCCAGGCAATCCACAACACAGAGCAGCTCGGGTTCCAGAGATGAGCCACCAGACCCAACTTCAAATTTCTGTTCCCAGTCCTTTCAGGAGCTGATGCCCACAAACCACACAGACACAGTCAGATGGGAATGGTTTATTGAACTCACACCCTAAAGCTGATTTTTCTTTGTCAGCTTATAAAGGCTAAAACTGCAAAAAAAACCCCACAATATTCAGGTGCAGGAAGGGCTGCCCAGTGGTCAGCTCTGACTCAAGCCATTTTAGACATAGCAGTTCATACTGACTTTTAATTTTATGGGTCCTACATAAAGCTTTGTAAAATTTCTTAAAATTAACAACCTCATACTGAACATAAGAGGATATGTGATCAGCATGACCTTCATTTTTCTGTTGTCAGTGACTGGCAGGTCTATTACAGCAACACCATGAAATAGCTGGCAGGCGTGGGACAAAATGGCTGCAGCTATGCTGGGGAGGGGCAAGCCTCAACAAATCAGACCCTTTAGGTTATTTCTACATACTCTTGAGAAGCCCACAAACAGGGAGGGGAGGAATCAAAATCACAGTAATGACGAAGTCTTTGAGAAGGCCGACCTTCCTTGGTGCACATGGATGGCAAAGGGCTGTAGGACTATGGTTTCTTAGACAACCAAAACCTACCACTTTAAGAATATTAACTAGAGTGAGAGAGAGAGAGAGAGAGGGCTCAGTGGCTCAGAGCATTTACTGCTCTTGCAGAAGACTTGGTTTGGTTCCCAGCACCTGGCTGTTACTCCAGCTCCTGCAGGAATGCAGCACACAGACATGCACTCAGGTGTACACAGAGACAAGACACATTAAAAAAAAAAAAAAAACCTTTAAGAAGCTGGAGAGCTGGCTGCTCTTCCGGGGTAGGTTCCCAGCACCCATGTGTGTCCCTCACAACTGCTCTAGGGTCCATCTCAGGAGATCAGACACCTTCTTTTGGCCTATTTGGGCATCTGCAAGCATGCATGCACAGACATTATCCTTTTAAACAATAATCTTTTTTTAAAAAAGTATTTACCCGGATAGGAGCATTCTGGCCATCAGAAGACAGCTTCCAAGCCTCTTCCACTACCACATGCCCGGCTTCCCTACCCAGTCTGCTTAGTCCTCAACTCTTTCCTTTTGAAATGGAGGCTTCTATCTTGTTGCCCAGCTGGCTTTGAACTCAGGATCCTCCAGAGAGCTGTCTGGAGCTGATACCCATGGGAGTCATTAGATGCTATCAGTAGTATCAGAAAATGTGTCTTTTTAAAAATGTACTTATTTATTATATATAAGTACACCATAGCTGTCTTCAGAACTCAGGACCTATGGAAGAGCAGTCAGTGTTCTTAACCGCTGAGCCATCTCTGCCACCCAGAAATGTGTCTAATGAATACAAACTTTCCTCTCTGCTTTTATCTTCCTGCCCTTTTTAAAAAATTTCTTTCTTTCTTTCTTTATTTATTTATTTATTTTTTATTTATTTCATGTATGTGTGTACACTGATGCTGTCTTCTGACACATCTGGAGAGGGTTATCAGATCCCATTACAAATGATTGTGAGTCACCATGTGGTTGCTGGAAATTGAACTCATGACCCCTGGAAGAGCAGTCGGTGATCTTAACTGCTGAGCCATCTCTTCAGCTCCTTTATTATTATTTTTATTTAAAAAAATATAGAATCTCACTATGCAGGCCTGCCTGGCCTTCAATCTACAGAAATCCACTTGCTTCTGTCTCCCCAATGCTGAGTGGCACCATGCCCAGTTAAAATTATCCAGAGAGATGGGCAAGATAGTACAGTAGTATTGTAGAGTGGATTTGACCTTGGGCTATTTCCACCCACACTACCAGTAGTCAGAAATGCTTACTGTATTAAGTTAGGCAAATCAGTCCTCTCTGAACTATCCTGAAGTACATGTGCAAAATGAGGCCGTGATCTTTTGTGCTGAGCAAGTGCGACCAAGTGTGTAAAACAGTAAACTTACAAGAACAGGTACCCAAGCCAGGCGTGTCAACTCCTGCCTATACCTTCGGATTGGGGTGCAGAACTAGAACTAGGCTCGCCACTGGTTCTAAATTAACCAGGTTTACATATAGTGAGCCTCTGACTCAAGTCAGAAACAACACGCGGTAAACAGATTGGGCGGTGGTGGATCTGGGCCGTATGCGGGCAAACAGCAAGCTGTGGCAGGCCAGTGGACCGGAAGGCGACGCGAGAAAGAACGAAGAAGGAAAAAGGAGGGGAAAGAAGAGAGGAGGCAGCAGGGCCCGCTCTCCAGGCCGGGAGTCAGCGAGAGGCCCAGACCGGCGGTAGCGCACGTGGCCTACGCAGGCACAGCAATCTCGGTGGGGCGTCGAGACCCAGCACCGGCGGAGCCCGGCTGAGGGTGGTTGGAACTCGGTTGCAGGGCCTTGAAGGCCGGGCTAGGAATCTTCTGTTCCTTAGGAGTTTCCGGGCAGCCGACACCTAAGAGTCCAGGCTCCCCCTCCCGGGGCGCTCAGGGACCGAAGCCCAGGCCTCTGGCCTCTCCCCTAGGGGCGGGGCCATGCGTTCTGGCCAATGAATGGCCGCCCCTGGGGCCCCGCCCCGCCCCCGCCTCCGGAGCCGCGGCCTTCGCAGAGCACCCAACTGCCCCTCGCCCAGGCCCGGGGCCGCACGAGCACCGAACCTCGGGCTGGTGAGTGCGCACTCCACCCCAGGGCCAGCAGGCCTTCAGCCCTTCCCTTAGCGCTCGGGTCGCCGACCCAGGCTCCGGGGAGTGACTCAGCGCGAGGAGGGTGGCAACTCGCGGGAGCTGGAGATTCGAACTGTTCAGGGCCCTGAATGTCGGGATGAGCGGGGTGAACGGGTGTCTTCCGAGCTGGGCCCTGGGCAGTGCCGGAGCGCGGGGCTGGGTTAGGGTGGATGGGAGAGGACTAGACTCTGAGCCTGGGCAGGGCGGGGGAAGCCTCGGCTGCACCGCCTTGTCTGGGCCGGGGCCACGGTGGGGGTGGGGGTGGGGGGCGGGTCCTGAGCCTCTGATCCAGCGCCCCGCCTCAGGACACCAAGATGCCTGGCGAACAGCAGGCAGAGGAGGAGGAGGAGGAAGAGATGCAGGAGGAGATGGTGCTGCTGGTGAAGGGTGAGGAGGAGGAGGGTGAGGAGAAGTATGAGGTGGTGAAACTCAAGATCCCTGTGGACAACAAGGAGGTACGTGTTACACCCTGATCTCATCCCCACCCTCGAACCTGTGCCAGGTTCAACGTCCCTCAGAAGTCAGAAATCCTGCCCCGTCTTCTCCTGGATCTCAGATCTAGAAACTCAGAATTGGCCCATCCTTGTGTCCGCTGCCCCCCGACCTGATTGGATAGACGTTTGGCCCACTGTGAGAGCCAGACGCCATACTGAGTTTTACTTGAGGCACAGTGCTGAGTGGTTTCAGTCTCCATGCAGCTTGATGTCTGTAAACTCACAATCCTGTATCCTGAGTCTAGACATAAGAGTAGCAAAGGCCAGAGGTCAGGGAAATGAGGTCAGGCAGCAGTAACAACAGCTCTTTCTTGCATAGTTTATGGTGCGCCCGATGCTATTCTAAGCACCTCCAATCCGGTTTGTTGTAGTATTGGCTCCATTTTATAGGTGAGGAACTGAGTCTAAGTGACTGCCCCAGACAGAAAGAATGGCTCTGTCAGTGGGGAGCTATGGGACAGTAGTTCCCTCATGGTTGGCTGGCAGACCATGCTGGGAATCTGGGTTTTCTTCTGGAGGTTTTCAGAACAGCAGAATGAGTTAGAGCCTGCCATTTGAGACCTTAACTATCACCAGCTATTTTACTTCCCAGAGCTGCCAGGACCCTGGGCTGCCCCTGTCTCAGTAGACAAGTTCAGCTGGAGGGCTCTCTGGCTTGGGTTTTAGGGCCCACCCCCCAAGGGATAAATACTAATTCCCCCTAGCGGTCATGAGGAGTTGTTGGGAAAGGAGACCTGCCCGCTAGGCCTCTTCCACTCTTAACTATGAAGCCTTTTCTTTCCAGCCTTTTTGGCTTATTATCTTCACCAGCCTGACTTTGGTTTGAACATTAAGGACTTAGAGTGCTAGAGCTTAAGATGAACTTCCATTCCCTTCACCTCCCTACTAGCCTTGTTGATTTTTCTTGCAGTACTAAGGATTGAACCAAGGTTTTCCATGTCTCTGTAATATAGCCCTTTTCTGTTGAGACAGAGTCTCAACCAAATTGCCCAGGTGGGTCTAGAACCTATTCTATAGTTTAGACAGGTAATCCTTTGACCTTGGCTTTCCAATTAATTGAGTGGGATTTCAGACTTGAGCAAAGCTACTTGGCTTTTTACCTTCTCCGTGCCTCAGTTTCCTCACTTGTAAAAGGAGTGCGTAGCAGCACTTGCCTCCTGGAGATGTAAGGATTGAGTGAATATGTGAGTTAGATCTATCTTGCAGTGTAAATAGTAGTGTGTAAATAGTTGCAGTTTTTCTTTGTACGTGTGGGTGACTGGTATATGTGAATGTGTGCACAGCGTGTGCCGCAGCTGGACTGGGACAGCAGGCACCTGCTCCCCTACTGTCCACCTAATTTCCTTGCTGGGTCTCTCGCTGAACCACGAGCTAGGCTGGTGGCCTGCAAGTCCTAACCGATCTTCCCATGTCCTGCACAGCACTGAGGGGTACAAGGAAGATGGTTTTGTCCTTGTTTGTTTTTCAATACAGTATAGTCCTGGTGGGATTAAAGGTGTGTGCAGCTCCAGCCATTATGATATTATGGTTGTGTGTGTGTGTGTGTGTGTGTGTGTGTGTGAGAGAGAGAGAGAGAGAGAGAGAGAGAGAGAGAGAGAGAGAGAGATAAGGCACTCAGGTGGAGGTTAAAAGACAACTTTTTTTGTCTTTTTTTTTTTCTTCAGAGCTGAGGACTGAACCCAGGGCTTGCTAGGCAAGCACTCTACCACTGAGCTAAATCCCCCAATCCCCCACCCCCCGCTTTTGTCTTATTTTTTGGAAGACAACTTCTGAGAATCACCTCTCTCCTTCCACTGTGGGTTCCAGGGACAGAACTTTGTTGTTCAGGCTACCTGACAAGCCCTGCCGTCTGCTCACCCAACTTGCTTCCCACTCATTCTTATCAAAGGCTTTTTTAGGCTGATCTCAGGCATTGGACAGAGTGAAGGCCAACCACCTAGGCAGTGGGAAAACAGTTCAGGAGAGGGTATTCAGTGTGGACTCTGAAGGCTTGTGTGGGGAGGGGAGAAGCAACGGCTCGCAGAAGGTAATTCTAGAAGGTTTCATTGGGGCCAGAGTGTGAAAGGCTGTTAAGCTGGACAGGGTAGCAATTTGGGCATACTGTGTTCCGTCTTGTGACATAGGAAGTCTTAAGCCAACTGATAAAAATGATTAGATTTTCTATTTAAAAGAACCCCTGGCAGGGGCCCGGGGATATGTCAGTCCACAGAGTTGTTGCCTAGCACGCAGAAAGTTCTGATCCTCAGCACTACATAATCAGTGGTCCCAGTACTAGGGAGGTAGAGGAAGGAAGATTAGAAGCTAAGGGTTGGAAGCGGGAGAGGTTAAGAGCACTGAATTCTCTTCCAGAGGTCCTGAGTTCAATTCTAAGCAACCACATGGTGGCTCACAACCATTTGTAATGGGATCCGATGCCCTCTTCTGTGTCTGAAGTCATATACATAAGAAAATAAATAAATCTTTAAAGAAAAAATAGAAGTTCTTAAAAAATAAAGTTCAGGGCCAGGACCAGAGAGATGGCTCTGGAGTTAAAAGTACTTGCTGCTCTTACATTGGACCCAGGTTCAATTCCTAGCACCCACATGATGGCTCACATGTAATTCCAGTTCTGAGAGATCCAGTGCCCTCTTCTGGCCTTCAGCGACACCAGGCATGTAGGCAAAACATTCACACACATCATGAATGGTTTGTTTAAGTTGTCCTCAGTTATGTAGTGGGTTTGAGGCCAGCTCAGGCCACATGAAACCCTATCTCAAAAATAACAACAAAACCCCTAACCACCACCACCACCATCGGCTGCTGAGGTTAGTGACCTGCTTTGAAGTAGCAGCAGCAAGAGAAAGGGGTGTGTGGGCACCTCCACAGAAACAGCTGAAACTGAGGGAACTGAGGGGACTGAGTGACTGAACTGAGAAGGTTCATCATGAAAGTCGACAGAGCTCTGCTGGGCTAGACTGTAGTATCAGGTAGCGAGCAAATCCTATCTCTCGTTTACCAACTTTGCCTCAGCTTCTTCAGTAGTAAGATCACTCACTGAGTGTGCTGGTATGGGGATACATACCTTTAATGCCAGCATTCAGAAGGCAGAGAGACAGGACAGTGTCTGTGAGCCCAAGGCCAGCCTGGTCTACATATCGAGTTCTAGAACATCCAAGACTACATAGAGAGTCCCTGTCTCAAACAGACAGAAGAAAACGTCAATCTGGGATCTGATTAGGAGGGCAAACCAGCTGGAGGTTATAGCAGGCACAGTTGGTCCTAGGCCAACAAAATAGCACAGTGGTTTTCTGTGAGGCTTCCCTTAGCCTCTTTTGTCCATGTGTACATTAATTATCTCAAAAGTGCCTTCTAGCCAGCATTGTGGTACATACCTGTAATCCATCCCAGTTCTAAGGCCAAGGCAGGGTTGCAAGTCCCAGGCCAGCATGGTCTACATAGCAAGTGCCCGTCTGGGATGTGGCATCCAGTACCAGTGACTGTGATTGTTGCCTGTCTACAGTGGCTGTTCTTTGTTAACAAGGGGCTATGGCATGTAGCTCAGGGGTAAAGTTGGCCTTACTGTGTGGTTCAGTTTCCAGGACTGGAGGAAAATAGGTTTCTATGATGCTACACTCAGAGTGTGGAGTAGTCTTTGTTTGCCTGTCAAACTGATCTGTCTGAATTTTCAGTTCTGTGTATTTGTGTGAGTTTGAGTGTGGGGTACAGTGGGTACCATGGTATGAGGTTACCATGGCAGTCAGTGGACAACTTTATAAAAAGTGGTTCTTTCCTTCTACCAGGGTGGGTCTTAGGGATTAGACTCAAGCCATCAAGCTTAGCAACAGCCTGGCACCCACCTCATGCTCAGCTTCAGATAACCTGACCCCGAACCAAACTGTGGTTCAGCCCACATACTTTTGTCTGCTGTGCACCTGTTCTCTCTGGTGTAGCAGCTCTTCTTACCTGCAGTCTAGACGGCTTCACTTTACACTTCTTACTTATGTATGGTGCTTAGACAGACTGAACTGTGATCCTCCTGCCTCAGCGTCCAGATTGCTAGGCTTGCCGTCACTATCCACCACAGGTGTTTAATGTCAAACATGCAGGCAGATCATTGGGGACTTGATGAAGTGAGGGCTTTTGTTTTCTGCAGTGCTGGAGAT
This sequence comes from Micromys minutus, assembly GCF_963924665.1. Classification (NCBI taxonomy): domain Eukaryota; kingdom Metazoa; phylum Chordata; class Mammalia; order Rodentia; family Muridae; genus Micromys; species Micromys minutus. Next base: position 71,389,028 of record NC_137971.1, on the reverse strand, counting down.
TGAACTTAGGGTCTTGTGCATATTGGGTACCACTGAGCTATATCACCAGCATAAGATAAAGATTAAAAAAAATCTTAAGAGTAACTTTCATTGCCAGGTGGTGCATGCCTTTAATCCCAGCATTTGGGAGGCAGAGGCAGGTGGATCTTTGAGTTTGAGGCCATCGTCTACATAGGAAATTCCAGTCAGGGTTACACAGAGAAACCCTTTCTTGAAAACAACAACAAAACCAAAAGGAGATTTATTTTTAATGTGGACAAGTGTCACACACACACACACACACACACACACACACACACACACACACACGCACGTACGCACGCACGCACGCACCAGCCAGAAGAGGGCAGTGGGACTCCTGAAATCGAAGTTTTAGATAATTGTGAACTACCACGTGGGTTCCAGGAACTCAATCTAGTTCCTGTGCTGCAGTGGCCAGCACTCTTAACCATAGAGCAATGTCTTTAACCCCTAATTATAGAAGGGGGATTATTACACAGTAAGTCTCGAGTGAGGCATGATATTCACACTGTCCTTGGGCCCTTTATAACTGAAGAACTGGAATTCCTGATTCTCCTTCCTCTACCTCACAAGCTGCAATTGGAGCTGGCTGGAACTCAACTGTGTAGTGGAGTCTGGCCTTCTGCATCTGCCTCCTGAGTGCTGGGATTACAGTTGCATGCCTCCATGACTGGTATGTGCAGGGCTGGAGATTAGGCCCAGGGACTCCTCTACCAACTAAGCTGCATTCCCAACCTGAGACTGTATTTTTCTCCACAAGTGACCGTAATTCTGATGTGGCTAGTCCTGTAGTGAGAAGCTTGCTCTTGGATGTTGTGTTTTATACTCTGTAGGAAAAGATGAGGATTTAACGAAGAGTTTTGAGAGGAGACAAGCTGTCCATGTGACTTCACACCCATAGCTAGTGCTGCATCGTGACTAAGAATGATAGATGTGAGTTCAGGCCTTGGTTCTGCCATTTATTAGCTGTCTGGGCTCAGGTAATCAGCAGATGTGTCTTTATTTCTTCATTTATATGTATATGTATTCATACACACATACATACATGCATAATTTTAATTAGGCTGTTGTTGAGACACTATATTCTCCAAGCTGTGATCCTCCTGCTTCAGTCTGAGTGCTGGGATTATAGGTGTGCTGTCATACCTAGACTGTGTTTTCCCTTACGTATACACTTATAATTTAATTTCTAAATTAGGCACAGTAAGAGATTGACAATAATAAAATAGAACTATAATAATATGCTGTAATAAAAGTTGTTTTAAACTTACAAATTGTTTATTTCTGGAATTTTCCACTTACTATTTTCAGACAGTGATGGCTGGCTGCTGAGATCAAGCCACAGTTAAGGGAAGACTATTGTTTTTATTAGAACCAGTTTCCTTGGCTGATTGCTAATTTCCCAGATTGTAATATCTTCTAGTTCAAAGCCACTTTATTTATTTATCTCACTATGCAACCCTGGCTGGCCTCGAACTCTATGTGGACAAGGTTGTCCTTAAATACACAAGAGATGCACCTGCCTCTGCCTACTGAGTGCAGAGATTAATGTCCGTCCTACCTGGCCCCAGAGCCAGTTTCTAATGATGAGGACTGATGACTTTCAAGGTCCTCTACCACAGACCCGGGAAGGGAGGTCCTGCTCTTTGTCGCTATCCTATGGCCTTTCCTCCTCTGTAAAGGGAGAGGCACCCTGTGTCTTGTCCAGTGTGTCAGGTGATTCTTTGGTCATGAATTAATGTTTTCTGTTTGTTTGTTTTGTGTGTGTTTGTATGTGCTTATTTTTAAAGGTCTTTGTAATCCTGACTGTCCTGAAACTTTCTATGAAAACCAGGCTGGCCTTGAATTTACAGAGATCCTTCTTTCTGTCTCTGCCTCCTGAGTACTAGGATTAAAGGTCTGCACCACCAAACCCAGAATGAATTAATGTTCTTAACTGCCTGTTCACAGTACTGATCAGTTTTACTAGGGGATCACTCCACTGCCCACCCCAGCCCATCCCCACCGGTCTCCCTTAGTCCTCCTCCCCATCAAGATGGAAACTACACCTCACTCACGAACTTCCCTCATGGACAGGAAGGTGTGCCATGCTCTCTCTCTGGACATGGTGTTTTTCCTGTTATCAGAAGAGGGTGATGTGCCTTTAATACTCTTCACTCTTTACTTCAAAATGCTTCCCTTTGTCTGCTCCTTACATAGAGCTCTCTCCTTTTCCTGAGTTTGTCTCTACAACTCCAGACTGGCTCATTTCAAGCTTCAGAACTTCAAGTCTCAGAGCAACATTTGGCTTTTTCCTCACAGCTTAAAGTGCTTGCTTGAAAACTTGAAGAGCCTGGGCCTGGCCGAGCTGCCGGGCCTGGCTGAGCTGCCCGTCCTGGCTTCTGCCCATGCTCTCCAATTGGCTGCTCCAGTTTCCTTCTGCAGTTCCCTGGGAGAGCTCTTCCATCTCTAGGTATAATGACCATTTATAAGCTGAACATCTCTCATCTTCAGCCCTGGCTCCTTCCTGAGCTCCATCCAGACCCAAGCATATCTTCTTCTTTTTCTAAAGACTTATCATGTATGAATACAGGTCTACCTGCATGTATGCCTGCATGTCAGAAGAAGGCACCAGATGCCATTACAGATGGTTGTGAGCCACCATGTGGTTGCTGGGAATTGAATTCAGGGCCTCTGGAAGAGCAGACAGTGCTCTTAACCTCTGAGCCATCTCCCCAGCCCCATATCTTACTTCTTACCTGGGGCCAGGCATGGTAGCCCACACCTTTAATCTGAGAAGGAAAGGCAGAGGTAACCCAGTCATTTTGAGTCTTCATACCTCAAAGACTGTTGCCATCTCTTATCTCAACCTACAGAGTGGAGAGAGAAACCAACATCTCACTGGCTCCACTTTCTACTTGCTTCCTGGGCTTCTGTCAGATGAGGACAGTAGCTTCCTCACTAGGCTCCTGGATCTGTCTTTTCTTCATTTGGGTTCCCAAAGAGCACTTTCAAATGTGTGACCGTCACTTTCCTGATCAAAATTCTCAGAAATCTCATAGTGATTCTCCATCTCATTAATACTGAAAGCCGAAGTCCTCTTTCCCAGGTCCTTAGATCAGATCCTACTGTTTCCTTCCTCCTAATAACTAACTCCATCACTACAGTGTCTTCCCAGGCCCATGCATACCTGCGGCATTCCAGCAATACCAGCAGTAACCCATTATTCTCGGAGGTAGGATAACTCCGGGGCTCAGTTCTCACAGGGCTGAGATTAGTAGACAAGCTCTCTTGTCACTACTACATCACCAGCACTCGGGCTCTGAGACAGGGTCTCTGTATGTAGCCCAAGCTGGCCTGGATCTCTTGATATTCTTGTCTCACCTCTACAGTGCCAGTATCACAGACACCCGGCACTTTTTTTTTTTACCTAATGTCAAATCCTCAGTGTCTCTAACTCTATAACCTAGAACGTGCCCAGTATATTTTGTGAATTAATACAGGTAACTATAATGTCGCCTGGCATTGTGATGTATTTATTAAGTCTTGTAAGGCACACCATCACGGACGGAGGCAGGCACAGTTCCATGTTTCACAGATGGAGGAACTGAGGCTCAGAGAGTTTGCAGTGTGCAGGAGACCGAGGTTTCCGCTGGGGCCTCTTAAGGCTGACCTATCCTCCATTTACCTACAGGTTGCCAGCCAGATGCCAGCGCCGTCGGCCGACCCGGCGCGCCCCCACGCGTGCCCAGACTGCGGCCGCGCCTTCGCGCGCCGCTCCACACTAGCCAAACATGCGCGCACGCACACGGGCGAGCGCCCCTTTGCGTGCACGGAGTGCGGCCGGTGCTTCTCGCAGAAGTCGGCGCTGACCAAGCACGGCCGCACGCATACGGGCGAGCGACCCTACCAGTGCCCGGAATGCGACAAGCGCTTCTCCGCCGCCTCGAACCTGCGGCAGCACCGGCGGCGTCACACGGGAGAAAAGCCGTACGCATGCGCACACTGCGGGCGGCGATTTGCGCAGAGCTCCAATTACGCGCAGCATCTGCGCGTGCACACGGGCGAGAAGCCTTACGCGTGCCCGGACTGCGGACGAGCCTTCGGCGGAAGTTCGTGCCTGGCGCGCCACCGACGCACGCACACGGGCGAGCGCCCGTACGCATGCGCCGACTGCGGCACGCGCTTCGCTCAGAGCTCGGCGCTGGCCAAGCACCGGCGCGTGCACACGGGCGAGAAGCCGCACCGCTGCGCCGTGTGCGGCCGGCGCTTCGGCCACCGTTCCAACCTGGCGGAGCATGCGCGCACGCATACGGGCGAGCGGCCCTACCCGTGCACGGAGTGCGGCCGGCGCTTCCGCCTCAGCTCACACTTCATCCGCCATCGTCGCGCGCACATGCGGCGCCGGCTGTACATCTGCGCGGGCTGCGGCCGAGACTTCAAGCTACCCGCCAGTGCCACAGCCGCCACGCCCACCGAGCGCTGCCCGGAGTGCGAGGGCAGCTGAGCCACGGCGGGGCAGCGAGGGGCACTTGGGACTTGCACCTGAATTGTTCCTTCCATGCCTGCACCTGGGTCGGGGTGCTCTGGGACTGGGCGATAGGGAATGTCCTACCGGGGTCCCTAAAACCACGCCTGGTCCCCAACTACATTCCCTTGGCCCTTCTGAGTGAATAAAGTATTATATCCTCACCTCAGGATGCCTGTAAGTGAGGTGGGCGGGAAGGGGAATACTAGGTATGGAATCAAACGGACCTATAAAATAGCCCAGGATTGGAGGACACACTCCTGGCTGGCTATGCCTCAATCTCAGTTCTGAAACAATTTCTTGACTAGATTATTGTGTTTTGCAGAGGGTTGGTATGGTAAAGGAGAGAGATAGGCTATGTAAATAGATTTAAGTACTTCTTTATGAAAATACAGTAGTGTCCTGCCTCAGGACCATTAACTCTAAGCGGACCCAGTACTCCCTATATACACCAGGCTTGAACTTTCGGGGATCCTTTTTCTGAATCCTGAGGTTACAAGCACGCACCACCACAGCTAGCTCCAAACCTCATTTTATCTCCACTTTTGCAGACAGCTATAGAATGGTACAGCAGGAGTTGTACCGTTTGTCAAGGAAACTGGTGACCACAGGATTTAGAACAAAATACTTACAGAGGATCTGGGTTTCATCCTACGCACCCACGTGGCTTAACAGCCATCCATGGGCTGGAGAGATGACTCAGAGGTTAAGAGCATTGACTGCTCTTCCAGAGGTCCTGAGTTCAAATCCCAGCAAACACATGGTGGGTCACAACCATCTGTAACAGGATCTGATGCCTTCTGGTGTGTCTGAAGACAGATACAATGTACTCAAATATATAAAATAAATCTTAAAAACACAGCCATCCATAACTCCAGTTCTAGGGACCCAAAGCCTTGTCTTTCTGACATGGAATGCAAACATATTGGCAAAACATACACATAAAAAAGTTTTGGTTTGTAACCCAAGCTGTCCTCAAACTTGAAGTGCTTGTGTTTCAGCCTCTTTAATGCAGAAGTTACAGGTATGCAATACTATGCACCAAAGTAATTTTAAAAATTATTGGAAGATGGGATGGGGGGCAGTGAGCCATGCTTATATGTGGAGGTCAGAAGGCAACTTGTAGGTTTTCTCCCTCTACCATGTGGGTCTCTGGGATAGAGTTTGGGTCACTGGTCACTGGGCTTGACAGCAAGTACTTGATGAGCCATCTCATAAGCCACGAAGGAATATTTGCTACATGAATGCAGGGGGATACAAGATTGTGCATACTTGAATGCAGGGGCCAGTCAAATCAGGAAGATTTGGAGCTAGTGTTAAGGCATTTGTTAGCTACTCTGCAAGAGCATTCAGTGCTAAGTGTGATGGTGCATGCCTTTAATTTGGCACTTGGGAGGTAGAGGCAGATGGATCTCTGAGTCCAAGGCTGGCCTGGTCTACATAGCAAGTAGCAAGTTCCAGGTTAGCCAACAATGTGTAGAGACCATGTCTCAAAACGGAAAAAAAAAAAAAAAAAAAAAAGACCAGCAAGTGCACTTAACTGCTGAACTCCAGCCCCCAGAAGGCATGCTCTAAGATTTGTTTAGGTGAAGGAAAAGAGCTGGAGCTCCAGAAACAAATTAGGGAGCTGCAGGTTTGACTAAATACAGGGACAAAGGAGGGAATAAAATTAAATGTTACAATATTCAGTGGGCGGGAATGTAAAACAGCCATTTTTAATCAGATGAATTCTTCTACCTAGGAAGGCACGAAGGGTCACTGGAGGAGGCAGACAATCACCACATTGCTACCACTGGTTTCTCTGCATTACTCACTTTCTGGGAGGTAGTCTTGGGCGTCTCAAGGGATATACTGGGCTCACACAGCATATAAACTATTCATTCAACACCATTTAGCTGGAAAGGAAGAACAGAAACTGGCCAGGTGAGAGAGGTGGGTGATCTTTACTTGTACAAAGGGATCAAGGAAAGGAAGCTGTATTCTGTACTCATCAAAGACTTGTGGCTCATATTTACTTCCTGCTCTCTGCTTCTGCCAAGTTTTAAGTTGAAAAGGCAGAACAGCAATGGTTAGTTACACTGGACAGAGCCCCAGTTCTATGCAGGATTTGAGATAGTCTACCTAGCTACTCAAGGAATGTCCAGACATTGTTGCCTTTAGTCATTTTATTGAGAGAGAAAACACTCAGGCCCAGGCCTATGATTTAATAAGACCAGACTAGCACTGTGTTTCTAGGTGGAAGCCTGGTCTCTCAACTCGGAGGTGGGGTCTCCAGCCCCCACAGCCTGGTTTTCAGAGATGGTCCCTCGGGGCAAGTCTGTGTACTTGCAGGCAGACCCTCGGGAGAGGTGGACTGGGTATCGCTGGCGGTTGGTGTCCATTTTGGAGATTACTGCTTGAGGTAAATCCACATGACAACGGGCTGCTAATGCCACCAGGTAGATGAGGACATCACTAAGCTCCTCTTGAAGGGCTGCTCGCTCCTTCGGCAGCCATGCTTGAGGACCAGGCCCTGCATCAGACTTCCACTGACTAGAAAGAACAGGATAGACACAAGCTTGTCAGTTTCATGTGCCTGTCTATAAAGTTTCACACTACCACAGCCCAGAAAATCTCTCCAAAGATAATCTACTTGCCGGGGTGCTGGGTAGAGCCAGGTAGGAAAGAGACTTTAACAGATAATAGCCAGACCTCCAAGACTACCTAATCCACGGAGTGACCAAGAGAACACTTGCTGAGATGCTCTGAGGTCCAATTCTGCTTTTCACTAGCCCTAGCTGCCGTCACTCCAAACCAAACCCCAGACCTGAGTCAGTGCAGGAATTTACCTTCCTGTTAACTCCTTTCTATCCATTGCTCTCCCATCCAAAGCCACCGTCACCTCTTCTGCTGTGGCCACTGTTCCTTCTATTATGAGCATCACCCCCTCATCCTCATAGGTTTCCCGTTCTTGATACTTAGGTCTCAATTCAGAGGCTACCATCTCAGAAACTCCTACTTTCTCATCCCCTTGTGTTATTCTCCTCTTCCACTCCCAAGGCTCTTATGCAGCTCAGGTTTCAGAGTCTCCACTTGCCAAGGATGAACACCCAACCCCACCCCTCTACCTCTCAAGCCCTGGGGTTACATCACACACCACCACATTTGACTTGATTTGTCCTTAATCTTTGTCACTTAAAATTGTGTTGTCAGTCTCCTTCCACCAGGAATGGAGGCTGGTCCAAGGCTCCATCCTTTAGTTCCCCATGACCTAGCTGGCAACTGATGCTAATTCATCTGTAAGAAAGATGAATTAGCATCTTTACCCTCAGATGAATCTTATATGCCCTCTAATTCTTCATTCCACAATGGCTGCTCAGATTTAGGTTCACACCAGCCTGCTCACTAGTCTGTTCTGGTCCAATTTTCAGACATCCAATCTGCCCTGCAGGCACAGAGATCTTTTTGCTACTCAGGTTAGACCAGGCCTTCTGCCTGGACTCCATTACCTTCTAGCCCCAACCTTATCTGCCTGGGTTTGCCTCCCACCCTATACTCCACAGTTCCACCTTCTATGTAATGCCTATGAGGGGCTGGATACTTGGGGCACACAGAGAAAACAGATACAAAATCCCCCCTCTTTCTGGGGAAAGCTAAGTTTGAATTGGATTCTCCCAGAATTTAACTTGCTCTTTCTTGCCTTGATACTGCTTTTTAAAGACATATTTATTTATTCTACAGACATATGTAAGTGCCTGTTTTCGTGTACACTGTATATGCAGAAGCCCCCCAAGGACAGAAGAGAGTGTCAGATCCCCTGAAACTGGAGTTATGGGAGGTTGTAACCTGGTGCAGGGGTACTGGGAACTCAGTTCTTCTGCAAGAACAGGGAGTGCTCTTAATTCCTGAGCCATCTCAGCAGCCCCCTCACTGCCTCTGTAAAGAAAGCTCCCTGTCTGGCAGGCCACCTTTTAAAATTCCTTATTTCAGCTCTACACAGAGGTAAACTGCTGGTGACAACTGATTCGCCCCACTCCCAACATACCTTCTATTTTCCTTTGAGACAGGGTTTCTCTGTGTAGCCCTGGCTGTCCTGAAACTCAATACTGTAGAGCAGGCTGGCCTTGAACTTGCATAATCACCGGCCTGCCTCCCGTGTGCACCACCACTGCCCTGCTGACAACGGTTCTTCTTAGACCCAGGTCTGCCTCAGTTTGCACAGCTTTCCACTCTCTCCCTGGAAACTACCCAGCACCCTGCAGGGCCGGGACTCATCTGTCATCTCTGAATCCCCAGAAGCAGCACGGAATACAGCAGTAAGGAGAACAAAACAAGCTACAGTTCCCCACCCCCAAACAGCCTCTTCCAGGAAGCCTCCCATTTACTCACAAGAGTTCTGCCAGCTCTCCCACTTCTCCCACCAAGGCTAGGAGCAGGTTCCGAGGCTGGTGGAACTGCTCCCAGTCCCGCTCAGCAGCGAACTCTGCATGGAGGCGTCGGCTGGAAAAAAGTGAAGGGATGGAGGTTCAAGTCTCAGGGTCGGAGCACAAGATGCCGGTACCCAGCATACATCTAGAAGGGACATGTACCTAGGCATCTTACGGTCAATTTCTTGGATGTCCTTAAGTTACTATCTTTCTTATCGTCAGGAAATGAACGTGCCCCTATACAGATTTTAACCTTAAGTAAAATTTAGCAACACCCTTTATTATTCCATTTTCCCACTGCAACTTCTTCTGGTACTCAACCTTAACGCTCCTCTCTCCGCACTTAGGTCTAGCTAGATTTAACTAAATCACAGGACGCAATTTTGAGACACTGCTCACTGGAGCCTTCCTTAACATTCTGCAAGAAAAAAATAAAATCTTTCTACACTTCAACTTCCGTTGTCCAACTACCCATCACTCCTGGGATGCAGAGGTACTATCAGACCTCTGTTATCTCTCCAAGGTTGTATTAAAGGTTGGTACTAACATGCCCGGGGGCGTCACCCAATTTCCCCGGCTTCTAGTGTGCACTGTACACATAAGGTTTAGCTAGACTCTCCAGAGGTCCGCCAGGAGGGCCTGGTTGGACATGGGTATGTTGTTCTTCCTGCGGACCACGTGGAGGGACCCTCCCCAATACAAAAAAAAAAAAATCAATTTCTCCACCCGAGGCTGGACAAGGACTGCTTACATGTCCTCAAGCGTGGGCTCTGGGCTGAAGCTGAACGGGCTGGCAGTAGCAGAGTCTTCTTGCTCCGCAGGGCCGCAGGCACCGTCACCAGCTTGGGACATTCCGCCCACCAGTCTCAGGTGCGCGGGAGCAAACCCCGCGCCACGCTCGGAGCCGCCTCTAAGGTTCCGACCAATCACAGTTTTCCGGTGCCTTCCCGGGCGGAGCCGGAGGAGGACCCAATCATATACAGGAATTTTTGCTACGACCCACCCTTTCTCCGGCCTGGACCAATCCGAAGGGAGTTTCAAGTGTATTTTCTGTGCCCTCGAGTTTTTCCGCCCAGGCGAAACTTCTTAAAGGGAAAGGTACAAATTCAATCTGGGAAAGAGACTGGAGCGGAAAGCCTAAGGCGACGTTGTTTGCTTGATGGGCGCCAGATGGCGCCAAAGTGAAATGACAGGCGCGGAGGAGGCGGATCCATTGAGATCAGACTTCACGCAATTTGAAAGAGGTTGATGAGAAAAGGTGCAGATTTCCAGATAGGAGGAGGACTCAGGCTTTGTAACACATTTCAGCGTCCTGCCCCAGTGGATTCCAGATAGGAGGAGGACTCAGGCTTTGTAACCCATTTCAGCGTCCTGACCCAGTGGATTCCAACGATTGGAAGCAACTGACCCATCCTTGTTCTACAGGGAGAGGAAGGCATTCCTCCTCTTTACCTGCATGACACTGAAATTGGTGGCAGGTAGATAGGGTATGGCCTCCGACCCATGGCCTCCGACCACAGCCTTACACAGTACACAAGAGGACACCAAGGTCGTTTACATAGGCTAGTTTTTGAAGCCCTTTTTTTTTAAAAGACTTGTTTTTATCCTCTCTCTCTCTCTCTCTCTCTCTCTCTCTCTCTCTCTCTCTCTCTCTCTCTCTCTCTCTGTGTGTGTGTGTGTGTGTGTTCGCATTTATGTCTTTGGACCACTTGTGTGCCTCATGTCAGATCCCCTGGAACTGTTGACAGCCGTGTAGTGCCCGTGAGAACAGGGAATAAACCATGGTCCTCTGCAAGAGCAACAGGTGGTCCTATCGTTGGAGCCATCTTTCCAGACCTGTAAGATTTTTCTTCCTCCTGAAGAGCTACACAGAAAATTATGTGTGTGTGTGTGTGTCTGGGTATGTGCATTGGGTGTGTGCACCTGAGTGCAGTTGTTGGCAAAGATCAAAGACATTGAATCCCGTGGAGCTAGAGTTATTAGTGGTTCTGAAGAAGAAAACCCGGATCCCTCTGCAAGAGTAGCATAATTACCATATACAGGGTTTCACTGTATAGTCTTGTCTATCCTGGAACTCACTGTATAGACCAGGCTGGCCTCAAACTCACAGAGATCTGCCTGCCTCTGCCTCCTGAGTGTGCCACCCCTACCAGGCTAGTAACAACAGTTCTCAACTGCTGAGCTATCAGCACAGCACTGCTGTTCCCGTTTTTAAGGGTTCCAGAACTGAACCCAGAGACTTGACCATGCTAGGCAGGTTCTGTACCCAGTCCATGGAACCACCCTAACTCTTTCAGGGTTTCCAATCTGAACAATCACTACATAGCTCAGGGTACTGTCAAACTCATGCCCATCCCCCTGCATTGCTTCAAAGCACTGTCTTCTAGGCATGAGGCACGGGGCCAGCTATTCATGTGGATACCCAGCTGCAGGGGCTGTTCGCTATTGTACCTCCATTATAGTCACTCTCTCTGTTCTTCACTTTAGAAAGGGCTTGCATTTTTGTAGGAATGAAGGAAGAAGAATGTGGAAGAGTCGGATTTTTAGACACTCCGACTAGAGAGGAGACTGGGTGTAGCCTAGTGGTAGAGTTTTACATGCAGGAAGCCTTGGGTCAAACTCTCGAACCAGATTCATAAATAAGACCCAAAGGCATAGAGATGTCCTGCTAGGCAAGCTAGTGCCTATATCTAAAGGGACAGAAACATGCAGGGCATCACAGTTTCATTTCTAATAGTGAGAAAAGTGAGGCTATCAGAGGCATGGCCTCGGGGAGGGCTGCTTACACAATGGGCATTGTTAGCAATCCTCACAAAGGGCAAGCAACAGAAACAATTCTGAACTGGTTTAAACAAGGCGAGGGAATCTGAAGCAAGTGTGGTGCATGCTTGTAATCCTTATCACCTGGGAGGCTGAGACAGGAGAATTAGAAGTTCAAGGTGAGCCTCAGTTATATTGAGAAAATTTAAAGCCAGCCTGGGCTATTTGAGACCCTGCCTCAGCAACACAAAACAAAAAAGGAGGCACTTTACTAAGTAAGTGAAATTTGTGGTAAGGGCGCAAGAATGACTCTGGGTAAAGATGAACCTGAGGAATAGACTGGATCATGCCAGCCAACCAGATTTAGCAGGCCACATGTCTAACCACAGCACCTTTAGGAGGCAGGTAATATTATGGTCACCCCTGCTTTACAGAGAAGGAAACTGAAAAGTTAAGCCACTTAAAACAGCAATTTAGTAATGCCAGACTTCAAACTCCCAACGTTTGGCTTTGAAGACTGAGTTTGTTAGTATCTATGCATGCAGCACTGAAGTTTGGTGCTAGAGGGTCTGTGTAGGCCTTGGACTTGATCTTCCACACTGCCTCACAACCAGAACCAAAAAACAGTGAGAAGATTGGTGTGGGGCATGTTGGGCCCCACCTTTAGTCCCAGCACTTAAGAGGAAGAGGCAAGTGAATATTTTTTAATTTGAGGCCAGTCTGGTCTAAATGGTGAGTTCAGACTAACTACATAATAACTTGTCTAAAAAAGAAAGGTGATTGGCTAGTTGGGTTAGCAGGGTATGAGGACGATCACAGGCCCACAGACCTTAGCACAACTAACTCCATGATGGATCCACCATTCGGCTGTAAAATTCAGCAGGTGAACGGCACCGCTGCCAAAACTGAAACCAAAAGCCTAAGCTGATTGCAAAATCCACAGTTCAGGGAAACTCTAAATGCACCAAGCTTCTCGCTTCTGTAGTTCTGCTGCTAGCTAACTGCTCTTGTTAACTGAAGTATATTAGTCCAGGATATGCTTTCTTGTGCTTAAGAGCTCACCCTGAGAAAGGCTCAGCGCTACACTGGGATCCTGAACACCCAGTGAAAGACCCCCGCTTAGCAACAGTAAATGCCATGTCTGTAAGGCTGTGCACACACGGGGCAGGCTAGGTCAGGGTCCCAGGTGGCCAAGCAAGATACCAGTGAGAGGCCAGCTAGCAATAGACAAAGAAAGGAAGACATTCAGACAAGCCCAGCTTTCAGATAAGCTGCAGCCCCCGACTGGAACCAGGAGTTGTGTCCTTAAAGCCATATTTCTGCCACCGTCCCCACACTTAGATGAGCCCAAAGCAATTATCCTCGGAAGCTGCAGCCTGACTGGTACCAGGAGTTGCCTCCTTAAAGCCATATTTCTGCCATAGTTCCCACACTTAGATAAGCCCAAGGCAACTATTCTCAGGAGCTGCAGCCCCAGCTGGTATCAGGAGCTGTTTCCTTAGAGCCCTGTCCTTGGGCTCACTCCCTGGCCACATTTAAACTAACCAATTAGAACCCTGTTGCTATGCTTCTGCTTCTGTATCTTGCTTCTGCCCCCCCAAGCCCTATAAAAAGGGGACTGCCCCTTTGTCCGGCGCGCAAGTCCTCTGAGAGACTGTGTGCCCACAGGTACCTGTGTACTTTGATCAAATAAACCCTCATGCTGATTGCAGCCAGTGGTCTCGGCTGATTCTTGGCTCCTGGGGTCCCCTCAGATAAAGGTCCTCTGGACGAGGGTCTTTCACCAGTGTATCTGTTTCCACTATACTGAGTGTGAGGGTGAGTAGGCCTTGACCCTTGGCAGTGTGGTCAAGACGTTATAAGCTGCAGAGCTGCGCTGCACAGCACCTTGCTTTAGCATCTAGGTTCTGGAAGGTAATAGAGCCCTTTGTTAGTCAAGCCTCTTTTAGTCGAGCTTTCTAGTTTTCTTTTGCTTTTTAAACAATATTTATTTCACGCATACAGGTGTTTTGTCTACATCTATGCCTGGTCCTCAGAAGAGGGTGTCTGATCACCTGGGACTCGAGGAATACCGAGCTGCCATGTGGGTGCTGGGAATCAAACCCAGGTACTCTGGAGGCGTCTCTGGGGTCACCTCTGTATGCTCCCCAGGAGATCCTGCCTGTCAGTGCATGCTGCAGTAATCACATGGAGGTGGACTTGGTTCTTGCCGCTGCGGGTCCCAGAAATTGAACTTTTGTCCATGGGCTTATGCGGCGAGGGTCTTTCCACGATGAGCTATCTTGTAAAGCATCTGGCAGAAACATCCATGGTCCTTGGTCCACATCAGCATCCTCGGAACAGGCCAGTCCTAAACAGAGGGAATGAGTGTGCGTGTGCACATGGCCTCATTAGCTGGTCTCTTCTTCCCAAGCCTGTCCCTTCAGCCTCCCATCTAGTCTTCTTGGCCATACCATGGCAGCAAAGCCTACCTGCTTAAGTCAGAGCCTCAATATACTTGGCCTTCTCAGTCTGTTCACACTTGTCATTAGCTCTTTAGAGACCTAGTCTCCCAAGAGATTGTGTCTTTTCAAACCGAGGGTGACTCTCCAGTGCAAGCCAATAAATATTTTACAGGATGTATGGCTTGGGTCAGGCAAGCCTGTTCATGCCCCCATCTCTCTACTGCTTTCAAGAGCCTGGCCACCTTCCCAACTGGAGCAGACTAGGCAATGGCTGTTTGAGAGCAAAGTGGCAGAGCCTTATGGCTAGGTAGGTTCTGTGACGGCAGAGAGACTTGGCCCAGTGTGTGAGACAGAGCAGTGTGATGTGACACTAGGAGCTTGAGTACCCACTGTCAGCACTCGTAAGAGGTCTTTGCTAATCTTAGCCTCGGTTTCCCAATATTATAGATAGTGTGGATCTGGCCTAAGTGGCCTCCAAGGACCCTTTGTCTATGTGGTGGGTAGGGTTTGTGCAGTGGTTTGTATGTGCTTGGCCCAGGGAGTGGCACTATTAGGAGGTGTGGCCTTGCTGGAGTAGGTGTGGCTGTCCCCTTCTCCATAAGCCCAAACCTAACCTCTTTTGTCCTCCGAGCCTTGCTTCAAAGCCTGTCACTCTGGAAAGCTAAACTCTCTTGAAAAGAAAAGAATGGGGTGGGGGGGTGTTGAAGAGATGGCTCAGCAGTTAGGAGCACTGACTGCTCTTCCTGAGGTCCTGAGTTCAATTCCCAACAACCATCTGTGATGGGATCTGATGCCCTCTTCTGGTGTGTGTGAAGACAACTACAGTGTACTCATATAAATATAATAAATGAATCTTTAAAAAAAAAAGAAAAGAATCTGGACCAGAGGGATTGACCTCCATATATGTGTCCCTGTGCACTCCTGCACACACACACACACACACACACACACACACACACACACACACGCCCTCACACAAAAAAATACATTTTTAGAAAGAAAGAAATTTGGGCCTTTGTCTTTCTAATTCTCTAGATACTTCACTTTGCATCTAGATGCCTAAACTAGAGTTTCTTGGAAGCCAGAGTTTGCTCAAGGGTTGGCACTCAGTGCGTATAATAATCATGTGTTGGAGCATATCTCATTGTATGCCCTCCATAATCCTTTCACAGATCTGTATGACCGATTTTTTTTTTCCAATTGAGAAATACTATGTAGTAGTTCAGGTTGTTTCCTCCCACCTCAGCTTCCCAAGGGCTGGGCTTACAGATGTGTTTCATCATCTCAACATGGCTACACCTAAGTTACAACTTTGAGACTGAGGCCCAAAGAGGCCAAAAGACTGGTTCAGGCTGAGGTGTGCCAGCATGTAATGCTACCTAGAAAACAAAGGATGTCTATCCAGTGATCTGGTTGGGGAGGAAAGGAGGCGGCGGTGAACCTATCTCCAGGCTGTCTTCCTTTCTATTGTCATTCTTCTATAAGCACCGTTGTCTCTGCACTTACTTTGTCGCTCTCTCTTCCTCCTCCAGCACCAGGAGGGTTTGTTTGTTTGTCTGTTTGTTTGTTTTTCAATACAGGGTTTCTCTGTGTGTAGCCCTGGCTGAACTGGAACTATGTATACCAGGCTGGCCTTAAACCTAGATTTCTGTTTGCCTCTGCCATCTGAATGCTGGGACACCCAGACAACCTGTTTGTTTAAACAACAAAAAAGAGTGTTTTGTTTGCGTGTCTGTATACCACACATGTGCCTAGTGCCCACGTGGGTTACATGGGAAGATCAAAAAAAGAGACACTAAAGGATGAGTTTAGGCTTCTCAGCAGGAGGGGGGTCAGTTCTGAATGAACACTAGCAGCTTCACAGAAGCACTTTTTACTGATTGCTACACAAAGGGCAGTTTAGTAAGTCAATTCCTGCATACCAAAATGTCTTATCAGATCTAGGAGTTGTACTAAGGAACCATTACGTAGGCAAACACAGTCATTATAAGAATTTAGGTTTGCCAGGAATGTCTTATGATGGAGGTTAGGCTAAAGTTCTGAAATTTCCAAGAAAGAGCAACCCCATGAATTCCAGAACACAGTTACTGACAATGACAAGACATTACTTCAAGGCTAAGTGGCCATCACTCCAGAGTAAACCTCAGGGGCGGTGGCTTTTCAGAAATTCTGCTGCTTCTGCAGAGGCCAGAAAAGAGCATCAGATCTCCTGGAACTGGAATTACAGACAGCTGTGAGCTGCCATTTGGGTGCTGGGAACTGAACACAGGTCCTCTGGAAGAGAGTCAGTGCTCTTCCTCACTGAGCCACTCTTTCCCATTTCCATGTGTGACACTGTTCCCTCTGTCACCTGCTGTCATCATGTGTGTGTCCAGCCTGTCCCCGAGGCAGGCTTGGGTGCTGCTTTACTGTCAGCCTTTAACTCTGCCCGGGTTAAGGACAGACCCACGCAGAGGAGCCTCTTCTCTTCCTTTTCTACTGTCAAAGGCTGTCTGGGAAATGAACCAATAAGAGCTTTTAAGGGGCCGGAGGGATGACTCTGTAGTTAAGAGCAGTCGTTGCCCATGAAGAGCAACTGTGTTTAGTTTCCAGAACCTACATGATGGTTCACAACTGTTCCAAGGGATCCGACATCCTCTTCTGATATACATCGGCCCCAGGCATAATACATGTGGTACATACATACATGCAGGCAAAATATTCACATACATAAAACAAAATAGATCGAGAGAGAGAGAGAGAGAGAGAGAGAGAGAGAGACAGAGAGAGACAGAGAGAGACAGAGAGAGAGAGAGAGACAGAGAGAGAGAGACAGAGAGGCCCTTTAAGTGGACAAAGGTTCAAGGCTTGAATTTCTTCTCCAAATACTTGTTTTGTGGATAGGTCCTGGCTTCCACTGTTAAGGAGACAGTCAGACTTAAGTACTATAAAAATGTAAAAGGGTGCTGGGTCCTCAAGCTCCTTCTTCCTTCCTTCCCTCCTTCTTCTTCCCTTCCTCCTTCCTTCCTTTCTCTCTCCCTCCTTCCTTCCTCCCTTCCCTCCCTCCTTCCTTCCTCCCCTCCCTTCCTCCCTTACCCTCCCTTTCTCCCTCAGTCCAGGGATATGACTGTCCCTATCCTCTTGAAGCTTATATACTAGGGAGGAATTCTGCTTTATTTTAACTGTTTATATTTACTATTGGTGTGTGAATGAGTGTGATTGTGTGCACGTTCATATACACAAGTGCAGATCAGAGGACAGTTCTAGGGGGTCTGTCCTTTCCTCCTGCCCTGGGTTTTGGGGTTTGAACTGAGGTTACCAGGCTAGGTGCTTTTACTACTGGGAATGGAATTTCGGGCTGGGCCTCACACCTGACTTTTAAGTGTTGTACTCCCGAGCTGCATTCTTAGGTCTGTGGAAGGGGCTTGAGCTAGGACTGAACTGAAAATGCACCAGTCAGTTAGAGTCTAGACTCCCATAGAAAAGCAAACGGGTTTGAGGTTGCTAAGTGCTCCTCAAATAAGAGCCATCCGATGAAGCTTGAGACCTGTGGCCAGGTCCACACAGCAGCATTTGGTGAACAGTCGTGAGAAGGACAGATGATGAGCTTTTGTTGTCACTAAATGGCATTAATCACCTGTGGCATTGATGGTTGAATACCATATATAATATGATTACATTTCCTTGTTTTTTCGGTTGGATTTTTTTTATTTTTTTGTTTTCATTT
This sequence comes from Micromys minutus, assembly GCF_963924665.1. Lineage (NCBI taxonomy): Eukaryota > Metazoa > Chordata > Mammalia > Rodentia > Muridae > Micromys > Micromys minutus. Next base: position 71,371,184 of record NC_137971.1, on the reverse strand, counting down.
GTTAATTTTCTCTATTATTATTACTGCTTCTTTATGCCTTGTTCATTCCTCTTCCCATATGGCCTCCACACAATTTAATGTGCTAAGACTCAGTTCTACTGCCATCCTGCCTGGAGGCTTCTGGTTCCCGCTGGCTAGGTTGTCTCCTCTGTAGCACAGGCTTCTCTCTCCAGTAAGGTCCAGACAGAGTTTCCCTTTCACCTTGTTCTCTGGAAACAGGTCCCTGTCTGTCTGTTTTTTTTTTTTTTTTTTTTTTTTTTTTTTTTTTTTTTTTTTTTTATGGTGCTGAGGACTAAACACAAGCCCCAAACCACACTAGATAAACACTCCACCACTGAAACACATTCTTAGCCCTTCCAGTAGTTTCCATGAGAAAGATTGCATAAGATGAAACCATTTTGATAATTTGCATGTTTCAAAATAACTTTGTTTTAAGAAAGGATCTCACTGAATAGCTCTGACCGTCCTTGAACTTGGGATCTTTACCCTGGGGATTTGAAACTTCATAAAAGTTAGTAGTCCCTACACTAGAGCTTGGCACAGTGGCTCAAGCCTATAATTTTGGTCCCTGCGAAGCCGAGGCAGGAGGACTACCAGGAAGTTCAAGGCTATCCTAGGGTTCATAGTGAGTTCCAGGATAGTTCTGGCTATAAAATCTGACCCTTGCCTCAAAGCAAACAGTAATAACAAAATTTCGTATGCTAGAAATTCAAGAGGTGTGTGATTTTCAGCTTATTTTCTGTTTGTGTTTTGTTTGTTTGTTGCTTTTAAAGACAGGGTTTCTACAGGCCAGGCTTGCCTGGGACTCTACATACATGTGGGTGACTAAAGTGGAAACGTCTGGTCTCTTTGGAAAGCCAGTTATGTGACATGGCATTGTGCTGAGCACACAGATGAAATGAAGTTTTGGTAATGCGGGCCAGTGGAAAGATGTGTGATGTTTAGAAGGAATGTAAACATGCCCCTCAGACACTGGGAGCTGGAGCGCTGGTTTACCCTGCTCCACCCTGCTGACTATATGCATGTACTGGTTCATCTTACGTTGCTTTGCTGAGGTTTGCTTGTGGTGACTTTATAGAGACAAAGTCATCAAAGAATTTCTTGTGAGATTCCTGTGGCTTATTGCCACTTCCACAGACTTGGGTGAGCTGGCTTGAACTGCCCTTGCTGATTCCCGTGCGGTGTCTGCCACGTGGAGTGGACTGCAGATTCTGGTTCTTGTTTGGTGTTTACTCTCGGACTGGACTGAGAACAACGAAGACTGGAATCACCACAAATAAGTATTTCTAAACAGGTCCACATCCCCCTGTTACCTAATCACCTTTCTTTCCCACTACCTCTGTTGGGTGGTGGGCTAGAAGGGAGGTTGAACCCTATTAAAGTAGGCTATGAGAAATTTAAGTGTGACGTGGGACCCTTGATCTTCCTGCCTCCACCTCCCAAGTTCCAGAATTACAGGCATGTACCACAGGCCTAGCTACTTTCAATTTAAGAAAAACAAAACAAAAACAAGAAAATGTCTTTTTATTTTAAAATTTTTTACATGTCTGCATGCTTTACCTTCATGTATATATATGCATGACAATGTGCCTGGTGCCCTCAGTTCCAAAGAGAGTATCAGATCTCCTGGAACTGGAGCCACCATGTGGATCCTCTGAAGAGCAGCCAGTGCTCTTAGCTGTTGAGCAGTCTCCAGCCCGTGTTCGGCTTTCTAAGTTTGAGAACACTTGCACTATTCTCTGATACATATTCTTTATTTTTTCTTTTTTTGGGGGTGTGTGTGTGTTTCAGGACAGGGTTTCTCTCATACCTTGGCTGTTCCGGAGCTCACTCTGTAGACCAGGCTGCTAAGTTTCTTTCTTCCACCTGCTTTGTTACTAGAGCTCCCCTGGGCTGCTGGACCTTCTGGCTCTCCCGAATTTCATATATTTTCTTGTCTATTACATCTATTTTTGTAATTTTGTCTTCTGATAGCCTTTCCCAACTTTATTGTCTCTTGCTGCATTGCATGCTTAGCTTTCTAGATCCTAAGTGTTTTGTCTTTGTTTTAGATGCTACAGATTTTGTCTTTTATAACCATCCCTTTGCAGATGCTTCCTCTTTCCCACACTTTACCCCTGAGTTGTCTCTTTCCCTTGAGTTTTTGTTTTTTTCCAACTTGGAAGCTTGCCTCAAATGTCTGGTGATCATTGGTTACTCATATTTAAAAACAAGAACAAGCCTGGTGCTAGTTTATTCCAGCTTGTGGGAGGCAGAGGAAGGCAAATCTCTGAGATTCAGGCCAACCTGGTGTACAGATCGTGTTCCAGGACAGCCAGGGGTTACACAGAGAAACCCTGTGTGTAAAAAACCAAAAGAACAAGGGCCTACTTGGGTATGGTGCTCACCTTTAATCCTAGCACTTGGGGCAGGTGGATTTCTGTGAGTTCAAGGCCGACCTGGTCTACATAAGTGAGTTCCAGAACAGCCTGAGCTACAGTGAGAACCTTTCTCAAAAAAGGAGAAGACAGACAGGGGTGGGGGTGGGGGGTGAGAGTGAATGGAATGTAAAGTGAATAAATAAATTGGGGGGGGGCACAAAAGAAAACAAACAAAAAGAAAAACAGTGGCAGCAACATGAGGGTATAGAGCAGGGCTCAGTGGTTAAGAGCATGGGCGGTTCTTGAAGAGGACCCAGGTTCCTTCCCTAGCACCCACATGGCAGCTCACAATCATTTGTAACTATAGTTCCAGGGGGTCCAAAGCCCTCTTCTGGCCTGAGTACAGGGCACACTGCAGGCGTGTGTGATACACACATACATGCAGGCAAAACATTCATACACATAACAATACTAGAAAGACTGAGAAAGGGAAAAAATGAAAAAGAACCAGGTGTGGTAGCATATGGCACATGAGAGGCAGACGCTGGCAAATCTGAGCTCCAGATCAGCCTGGTCTACCTAGCACGTTACAGGCCGGACAGGGCTACATATCAAGACCTTGTCTGAAACAATGCCAAAAGATAGGAGGGAGCGAGGGAGTGTGGCTCGGAGATGGTGTTTGCCTGCCACCCAGGCTGCAGAAGGGAAGCAACATTGCAAAATATTAAAACAAAGTCCCATTCTCAGTGGAAAAGGGAAGACATCAAAACTTCTGAGCCAGCACTCTGGAAGCCCAAGCAGGGTCATCTATACAAACCTGGGTTACACAGCAAGTTGTTCTCAGTGTGACATTTAAAATCTTAATGTAGTGAATCAAACTTCAAGTGGGAGACTTCAGGATGTTTTCCTTATAAAGAGCCTCATGCCTGTATTTAAGCATGTTTACCTGATGCGGTCATTTTCTCTGGAGCATTTCTGTGTCAGTACTGATGGAGGCTTCCTGGCCAAGGTTTTTTTTCTGGTGGTAGAGATTAAACTGGGAGTTTGCCCAAGCTACACTGTTGTAATACTGAACGACACCTCAAGCCCTTGGCCAGTATTTTAAAAACTTATTTCCTTTCTTCTCTATCACCACCCCTAGCCCCAACGTCCAAAGTACGAGGTACTGAACCAAAGATTCACACATGCTAGGCACTCTCCAGCAAATCTTAGGTCAGAGTTTTCGTTTGTGGGGGGTGTTGAGAAAGTGTCTCACATAGATGTAGCCCAGGCCAGCCTTGAACCATATAACCAAAGATGATCTTGAATTTCTGATCCTTTGCTTCTACCTCCCAAATGCCAGTGGCACCACCCTGGCGTTATTTGGTGCTAAAGGCTGACCCCATGACATCAGGTTATGCTAGGCCACCCCTCTACAATTGGGCCCCTGGCTGATATTTTTTAATTAAAATTTATTTATCTATTATAAGTAGCCTGTTGCTGTGTCTTCAGACACACCAGAAAGGGCATCAGATCCCATTACAGATGGTTGTGAGCCACCATGTGGTTGCTGGGATTTGAACTCAGTTCTGGAAGAGCAGTCAGTGCTCTTAACTGCTGAGCCATCATTCCAACCCCCTGGATAATTTTTTTTAATGGCTAAGAGGAGCTTTCAATCAGGCTTCCTTGTCTACTGCTGTGCCTGGGGTTTCTGTCTCTTTCTCCTAGAGGTAAAAGGCAGTCAGTCACCTACCTCAATGTGTCAGGGGGTATTTCAAGTGTAAAGACATAATTGCTCTGTGTATTACAAGCTTTTAGCCAGCATCTCTTCTCTAGCCAACTTCTTGCCTTCACCTCACTGAACCCTTCCAGAGCTTTTTTGTTAGTACCCCCACCTTCAGACAGCCTCTTCTATTCTGATAAGACAACCTTTAAGGTTTTAAGTTTGTTTCTTTCCCCCTATTTTCTGTCCACCTTAAAATCCCCACATTTATATCCATTCCAAGTCCTCTTTTGTCATCTGGGGACAGTGCAAACCCAAATCCCTTGGCTCAGGGGCAAGAACAACATCTACTTTCTATTTTGCAGGCTCTAGATATAATGTCAAGGAATAAAAAGTCAGTCCAGCAGCTCTTGGCAGCATACTGGAGGCGAAACCAAGGGTTCAAGGCCATTCTCCAGCACCGCGGAACCTGTTTGAAAGGAGACAAAGCGATCCACAGAACCAAAGAGACACAAGAGTTTTCCAATAAAGTCCCTTTTATTTAGTTAGCTGTAAGAAATTTTCTTTATTAATTAAATCTCCGGGAATTTTCACTGTAAGATTTAGTATCTTACTGGCCACCAGTACCTGGCTCTGAGGTTTGTTCAGCCTCTCCCAGTCCTTATTGGGAGTTAGAAGGAGAGACATCATTATCAGAGACCAAGACAGGTGGCTATGGCCTTTCTTTCCTGGTTGGACAAGTTGCTCAACTCTTGTCCAGAACAGGGAAAGAGGCAGCTTCTCAGAAAAAAATTAATAACAAATTTGACAATAAATCAGTAGGAGCTCTCCTAACAATTTAGACTTATCAATATGTTGGTCCAAATAATTTCTTTACATGTTGCAGTTTACTTTTTTCCATATGTAATCTTAATAATCTTACTCCCTGTGCAGAAATGAATCAACTCAGTGCAGGAAAAAAAAAAAAATCCCTAAAACTGGAATAGCCTCATCTTGCTTTGGGAAAAGGTTTTTCACTCTTCATCCCCTTCATCAATAGATGAACACACATTCCCATAGTGTTCCTTCTGGGTCTGGATGTACACACAGGCAGCTTTTGATGGAACTAGCCAAAGCACCTGGAGGCACTATGCAGGCTGCCTCTGGAAAGGTCTTAAAACCAACCCTGGCCAACAGTCCATGAGTGTGTAGAATGGTTCTGAGTTCCCAACAACTGCTATTCCATTTCAAGAACTAGGCTCAGCGGCTGCGTTGGAATTCTCAGGAGCAGCAGCAGCAGCAGCAGCAGCAGAGGCTCCCCGAGGTAGAACTTCAATAACGCGAGGCTTGTCAATGATCCGGGCTGTCCGGTTTCCCTTCTCCACGATGCCAACGATCCAAGCTTGGTGACCCTCTCCGTACTTGGAAGATTTGATTTCAGAACAGAAGCGGGCTGCCTGTTCTCTTGGCAGACAAATCAGCAATCCCCCAGAGGTTTCAGCTGATGTTCCTTGGAGAAGGCCAAAGCGCCCACTAGCTTTGCTGATCGCAGCCATCTTGGCAATGATTGGCAGATTATGAATGACAAAGGACACTTCATTTTTTTGCTGTTTTGCGAGGTTCTGAGAATGTCCTAATATGCCAAAGCCTGTGATATCTGTGGCTGCGTGAGCATTAAAAGTGTGCATCAAGGCAGCAGCAGTCCTGTTTAGAGTAGCCATATTGAACATAGCTTCCTGATAGGCTAACTCTACTTCCTCTCTGGAAACCACCATCTTGATTTTATTCCATTTCTCAGGATTATCCAGCCATTGGTGGGCATTGGCAGCAACCTGGGTTCCTAAAGGTTTGGTTAATACCAGAACATCTCCTACCACAGCACTGTCAGGCATTATGAATTCATTTTGCTGACAAACCACAGTGGCAACCCCACCGATGATAATCCAAGGGTTGACCACTGTCTGTCCACCGGTCACTGCAGTTCCTCCCTCCTCCGCAGCGTCACGAAAGCCTTTGATCATGAGCGGTGTTACCTTCTCTCGTTCCTTTTCACTCATGCTCTGGCTCACACTGAGTAACATCAACATGTTGTCACACTCAGTAATGCCCATGGCGTAGAGGTCACTAAGCACATTGGCACAAGCTATGCGCCCCATCATGTAGGGATCTTCCACCAGGGGGTAAAAGAAGTCGGTGGTCTGCACCAGCGACAGGCCTCCGTGCCTCAGAGGGATGACGCAGGAGTCCATCCCAATGCTCAGCGAGGGGAAGGCTGAGCCGGGGCCGGGCCTGGTGGACAAGCCCCCTTCCTGCACCGTCTCTTCCTGGCCCCCGACCAGACCCGAGGTGAGCGGGGGCTGTAGCGCGGGCTGCGTCAGTCCCTCCAGGAGTTTGAGCAGGGTCTCCTGGGGGACCTTGCAGCCTCAGCCCTTCATGCCGGAGAAGCTCGTCAGCCGCCAGCTCGGGCTGAAGCCCAGTGTCTGGGGCTCGAACGGCCGGTAGTTGGAGAAACTCCGGCCAGCAGACCAGCCCGCCGGGCCCAAGGAACCTTCCGCGGCCACCAGTGCCGCCATGGCTTCTCCGCTGGCGCCCGCCGCCGCTTCCGCCATCGCGCCGCCCGCCAGGGAGGCCGTGCGGATCAGAAGGCCCCGGTACCTGCAGGCGAGTCTACTTGCCACAGCGGGGAAAGGTTGCGCCAGGCAGGAGCTGATCTACCACGCGAGCCCGACCGGAGGGCTCAAACCACGCTGCCTGTCCGAGCGCCGCGCGGCCACTATTTATAGGCAGTATGATTGACAGCCACTCCATCCAATGACGATTTCTGAACCGAGAGGCGGGCTTCCTTTACTCAAAAAGGTGTATAACAAATTAACCGTCTGCTTGCACAACCGGTCCCCACGAGATCGTCACGTGAATCCCTTGTAACTGGTCTGGAACTCAGTTCTCTATATAGATCAGGATGGACTCGAACTCGCGTCTGTCTGTCTGTCTCAGCTTCCCAAGTGCTGGTATTACAGGTGGGAGCCACGTTACCTCGAGCGTGTTGCGTGTAGTGTCTGCCCTTCCCCACCTCTCCGCTGTGAACCTGGTCTTAGAGTTGGCTGGCAGAACTGTTGTTTTGGAATCGTTTTACCTAAGAATAAGTTACTTATAGAAGGAAGCTCTGGCACTTGGCTAACCCCATAAGGTCAGAACAGTCCTAGGGTCATTTTACAGGACACAAAGCCAATCTAGACTAAGAAAAAAACTTTTAAGGAGAGGTTTAGGGGAAGAAAAGGGACATTAGTGTCATTATGTAAGCAAACTGCAGAATCCATGTTGTGAAATTTCACATGGTCTTAAAAATTCTGAACAGGTTTAGGTACTGTTTTGGCCATTAACTCCCAGTGGTGAGAGTTGCTGTCTCCCGTGCAAGTTATTAGGACAACAGAATACTTTACCTGGCTACTCTGTGCTAAGGTGTCTGTTTCTTGAAGTTAATGTATATGAGAATTTGGATCCAGGCAGGAAGTTTGCCAATGTCCATTGGATTACACAGTGAGTTCCAGGCCAGCCTCTACTACAGTGTGAAACCCTAAACCAGACAAGTGAATAGAGTTTTCCACTGTGTGATTCCAGCACTTGGAAAACTGAGGTAAGAAGAGGGTGATGCCTATGCTAGCCTGGGCTACACAGTGAGATCTTGTCTCAAAAAACCTGAAATAGGTGCTGGACAGATGGGTGGCTAAAGGCACCTGCTATTATTGCAAAGAACCTGGGTTCAGTTCCTGGTACCTACATGGTGGCTAACATCCGTAATTCCAGTTTCCAGGGGATCTGATGTCCTATTCTGGCTTCTGAGAGCACCAGGAACACACAGTACACAGTCAAACATACAGTCAGAACCCTCCTACGCATACATGCAGACACACTCACACCCACATATAAATACACATCTACACCCACACACTAAATGAAATGTAATTTAGGAAAAGTAAAGTATATATTTTAGAATTCATAAAAGCAAAACATGGTGCAGCGATACAAGGACGGATGTGGAAGCAAAAGACCGCTGAGCTTTCTTTTAGGGATTTCGTAAGACATATTAACTATATTAATCATGCATGACAACTTGTTTCCAGTGACAGTTCTTGAATATATACTGTATCATATCTAGCCCCGGAGCTCTTTCCATGTCCCTCTCTGCTCTGCTGGCCTCCCTCTTCTTTAGGCTCCTCTTCCATCCTTCGGCCTTGGTCTTTAGGGGATGTGAGGCCAGCCTACCAATGAGCTGCAAGATCTCCCTCCCCAACCCGACCTTTGATCTTTGGCCTTTACACTTCATGCAATCAAACTGTGACTATGAGGAAATGATAGCGCAACCCTCCCCTCAATCTCGCCCCTCAATCTCGCCCCTCCGCCCCGCCCCTCCGTAACGCCCCTCCGCCCCTCCCATCCGTCCCGCCCCTCCGAGCCACTTCAGTACGTTGTGGCTCGGAATTCCTGTTTAAGAGTTAGCATGATGAAAGAGTCAAACGGTAAGGTCTTTGCAGCTTCTCAGCATGTGGCACACTTGAAGGAACCTCCGGTCTCAGAGGGAAAAAGAAAGTCATGAGCAGGCAAGTTAAACAGTGACTAGTCCAGAAGGTCTATTGTTTACTTTCTCTCTTGTCCTTTGAACTTTCCCCTCACGATTAAAATTTGTCCCATTTGATGGCAGGCTCATGTTACAGTCTGGGTGGGAAATGTTCCCAAAGGCTCATGTGTGGAACACTTGGGCTCCATCTGATGGATCTGGTTCTTTTGAGGTTATTGGACCTTGAGGTCTCTGATCTAATCAATAGATTGATCCAGGAGTGAGTTCGTTACTTGATGGTATGGGAGGAGGTTAAAAACTAAAAGAAGAGAACTAGGTCAGAAGAAGTAGGCCACGGGAGGTCTTGTAGGGCGTATCTTCTCTCTGCTCCTTTCTATTGCTCAGGCTTCTTCCTGACAAGCATCAGCTTGCAGCTCTGCCACACTCTTTTGTGGTAACACTCTGCCTCTCTACGGGCCCACGGCAATGGGGCCAGCCACTGGGACCAAAATCACAAGACAAAACATAGCCTTCTTCCCTCGAGTTTGTTTTAAATCTAAGTGTGTGTGTGTTTCTCTTCACAAAAGCAGGGGCCAGTTGTCCAGAATGCTTAGAACTATGATACCCCACTAGTACACAAAATTTTTAGGTTTTCATGCCTAGTTAAAACAAACAAAAGGTTGGGAACTAGGAGAGGTAGCACTGACCTATAGTCCAGGCATTTGGGAGGTGAAATCGAGGTTAATCAGGAGACTGCTTCAAGCTTGGCTGCACAGCAAGTACCAGACTACCCTGGGGTACACGGCACCCTATCTCAAAACTAAGATGAAAAAAAAATGTCTGTATGAGCTCTTCTGTGCCAGGCATTGCACATCAGAGACACAGCAATGAGTGTGACAGACAAGCCCGCTGTCAAGCTGGCAATTGTTCATTGGTAATGACTCTTGCCGCCAACCTGCATTTCTGAGTTCAATGCATGGAACCTACATGGTAGAAGAGAGAGCTGATTCCTACACGTTGTCCTCTAACTTCCACATGTGTGCAGTGACTCACATGCATGCCCAAACATGCACACACACACACACACACACACACACACACACACACACACACACGAAACCAAGGCCTGCTGTCCTCAGCAACCAAGAGCATCCACTAGAGATGAAGGCTAAGGAGAGATCTGAAGAGATGTGTGAGTGAGTGTCCTGATGGTGGCCTTCCTGAGGAGCCTTTGAAGTCTGAACGACATGAGTGTGTCCGAGGAGCAAAGCTGTGTGACTTGTGCCTGCTGAGTGGGAAAGTGGAGCTGAAGGAAGACTTCAGGCAACTCAGAGCCTTACAGGAAAGCAGCCGCGCCCCCCCCCCCCTTGTTCACCAATGGTTGCATGACTTACAGTTTCACTTTGTTAAAGGAGTCTGTGTATTCTAAGCAAGCTACACTGAGCTACACTATCGGGCATCTTGTTAAATTATTCTGGTCCCTGGAGAGCTGGCTCAGTGGTTAAGAGCCAGACTGTTCTGCTGGAGGACCCAGGTTCAATCCTGCACCCACACAGTGGTTCACAACGGCCTGCAACTCCAGTTCCAGGAAATCCAGTGCCCTCTACTGGCCTCTTTGGGCAACGTGCATACTCGTGGTACAGAGTCAGACATGCAGGCAACTCCCCCCCACCCCCACAGCCTCTTCAGCAGTGTCTTTTCTTCTTGCACTTTGAACTCTGTTGGTGTTTCTAGGCCCCGTTCAACCTCAGTTCCAGTCCCCACTTTTAGATCTTGCTCTGTGGGGGCTTCTAGCAACAGGATCTGCCCGGGAAGACTTGAGATTGACACCCAGAACCACAGCCTTCACACCCTGTCCACCATCCATGTCACAAGGGGGGAAAGACAGAGATGGGTAAATGCAAGTCATCTCCGGCAGGGGGGTGGGGATGGAGGGGTCAGGTGGGGGGAATGGGGGGTGGGCGGGGAGAGAAAGAAACAGAGAGAGGGGGGCTGTCTCTGAATCTCAGAGGAATTGCACAGGGATAGCTCAGAGATGGCCTGAGCAGGATGGGTTTGAAAGAGGAAGGTGATAATCTGGGGAGAGGCCTTTAGGGCAGAGGCAGCACAGCGCCTGAGGCGGCAGTAGAGCAAACCTGGTGTGTGAGAAAGGAGACTGGTGTGGCTGGCAGCAAGGAGTGGGGGAGAAGAGGAGGCCCTGTCAGGGACACCAGAGAGAAACATGGGCTGACGATGAGGGTAGGTGGGGTGGGAGGTTGAAATGGAGTAATAGCTACAAATGTCCTCCAGAATCCCAGGGAGCAACAGTGGTGTGCCCTCTCTTGGGCACTCCGTGCATGCCGAAAGGCCAGATTTTGGAAAGATTGTGAAGCCAACAGAAGTTCCTGTATACAAGCTTCCATGGGTCTTGTCATGCTGGCGCACACTAGAAGTACTGCACCTAGGAGGTAGAAGCAGGAGGTTTAGGAGTTCAAGACCAACCTTAGCTACATAGCAAGTTGAAGACCAATCTCAGCTACATAACAGCCTGTCTCAAAAACAAAACAAAATTAAAAGCCCCAGAATTCTTCCTCTCTGTATCTCTATCACACACACACACACACACACACACACACACACACACACACACACATTGGGGACTGGTGGGGGGAGAAAGAAGGAGAGTACTGTCAAGGATTAAAAGCTTTTCTTTCCTGGAGAAGAGAGAATTTTTAGCTGGGAACAATGTTGTGGTAAATTAAAAATGTAGAAACCAGTTCCAGCATGTCCCCACGCCAGGCTGCCCCCTGGTACTCTCTGCCCCTGGCAGTCTCTCCCACCTTAGTTCCCACAGATGGGCCATATAGGACAAACATTATGTTTATCTCACCGGAAGCCACGCTCTGGTTAGTCTCTCTCCCTGCTGCCTCTCTGCTAGCCTAGAACTCTGTCCACTTTCCAACCAGCCTGATAAATTCAAAACTCCAGAAACTTGTACTTTAGCAATGGCTTTATCTCAATTTTTTTCTGTAAATTTTACACTCCAGGGTTGGAGAGATGGCTCAGTGGTTAAGAGCACTGACTGTTCTTCCAGAGGTCCTGAGTTCAAATCTCAGCAACCACATGGTGACTCACAACCATTTGTAATGGGATCTGATGCCCTTTTCTGGTGTGTCTGAAAATAAAATAAATAAATAAATAAATAAATAAATTCTTTAAAATAAATTTACATTTTACAACATGTCCACACTATCAGATGCTATGATATAATTTTCCCATCTATACAAATCATCCTGTACAAATCCATCCCTTATAAAATATTCATATCTACCTGTGGCTAACTAAGGCCACACAGGTCCACACAGGTCCACACAGGTCCACACAGGTCCACACAGGTCCACACAGGTCCACACAGGTCCACACAGGTCCACACAGGTCCACACAGGTCCACACAGGTCCAGGTCATCCTCCTCATTCTCTGTCTTCCTCCTCCCTGGCTTCTCCCCTCTTCCTTTCTAAACCGCTGTCCCCACCTAGATAAGACGAACTGTCCCATCACAGGTATTGTGCCAGCCCTCCTTGCGTAAAGACGACAACCTACAGGACAACATGGCTGGGTTACGCTTTTTGGAAAACTGTTCAGACTTCGGGGTGAGCACAGACTGCAGGAACAGTAGGCAGCAGATGCTGAGTGAGGACGGGGTGACTTGAACAGTGGGGTGTGGGGAGGGGATGGACAAAGCTCATCTTCCTCTGGGTCTTGGCACAACCACTCCAAAGCCTTTTGCTAATGTTTGTTTTTTTCCCCCCTCTGCTCAGAAAGCACTGCTGTCTTCACACAGAATGAAGTTCCCACTCTGGGATGCCAGGTAACCTTGGGCTGTCTTAAGCCTGTATCACTAGGTTCTGTGAGCTCAAAGAAAGCCTTGCATCCCTGGATATCTATGAACAAGATCAACACATCTGTAGATGACAACACCACCTCATGACGTTAAAAGGCTGGAGACCCCTTCAAGTATTTGCTAGATGTGTTTTCTGTACGTGAACAGGGAAGAGACCAATACATTGTTGGAGTTTACAGAAACATTGAAAACCTTTATTATTCTTTTCTAATTATAAAAGTATTATGGAGCTGAAGACAAAGCTTGCTTAGCACACTGGGTCCCCGTTGTGGGGGTACACTTAAATGCAACATAAATCTAACACCAGGTCAACGCAGATGACAAAAATTTATTGTAATCAAGCCACCACTCTGGAGCTGAATTCTGACCCTGAAGGGACATTGCTTTGCATAATTAAAGGATGAGGCCACAAGGTGAGGGCAGGCAGCAGCACCGTTCAATCATATGTTTTGACATAAGGTTGAGCAGGGGAGTTTCTGTTAATCAGGTTAGGGTAGGCTCCTGGACCTAGGAACATGACCTTACCAGTAAGGTGGAGAAGCTGTTCTTGAGATACCTGAACTCAGACCACCATCTCCTTACAGGTTGTCTTTGAGATGTCTGGATTCAGACAACTGTATCCTTCTAATAGAAGTGTTCAGCTATTGGGAAGTCCCCAACTTTCCGAGGGCCTGAGATCTTGAGTTTAGTTAATCCCTATGATTACGTGGAGTCTGAAAACGAAATGCTAGTACTTAGAATACATTTCTTTTGCTTCTTCTCAACAGTCCCAAACACAATAACCAGGTATGGTGGAACACATTTATACTCTCAGGACTTGGAAACTGGAGGCAGGAGAACCAGAAGTCCCTTGATCACAGTGTCAGCTTGAAGACATCCTGAATCACAGGAGACCTTGTCTTAAAACAAAACAAAGATAAAGAATGGGTTTTGGATTTAGAACAGTGTAGAGTGCTTGCCTTTCAAACATAAGGCCCTAGGTTCAGTTCCCAGCCTAGGGGGAAAGTACTTTTAATTTAAAAATTACATATGTATCTACATATATACATATCTAGCAGCACACAGAATTTTCTTTCTTGTTTTATAAAGAGGCTTTTGTGAGTTCTTAATTTACTTTTATCTAAAGTGAATGTTGATTTGCCTGCATGTATGTCTGTGTGCACCAACTGTGTGCACCACCTGTTGTTAGGTGTCCACCTGTTGTTAGGTGTCCACCTGTGTGTACCACCTGTGTACTAGGTGTCTATCTGTATGCACCACCTGTGTGCTAGGTGTTCAATTCTCTGGCAGAACAGTCTGAGCTGGGTCTCCGGCCCTTTGGCATTTCTTAAAACTTCATCTTCCATCTCTAGGTACAACTCAAGACATCTCTATAATTTAGAGCAACATAATAACAATGCCACCTTAAAAATATCCATTTTTAATACATTTATTAGGGAGTGTTTAAGACAAGGTAGGATGTAAGTACTTTCCTAGCATGCACAGCAGGGTTATCTCTCAAAGGTTAAAAAGGGGGGCAGAGAAGTGGCAGGAAAGAAAGACTTCCTGTCTTGGAGATAAGCAAGCTAGCACATCTATCGCTTGTTCATTCCGCTTATATCATCATAACAACCTATGTTAGCTAATTCTCCATTGTTAAATATCAAATTAGTGCTCTATCAAACAAATGCCCACATGATCTCCCCCTCTGTCTCTCTCTCTTTCACATACACATGCACACACATACAGATTTATTATTGTAATATAAATTATATTGGTTAATTGTCATAAGCTTTTTCAATTTGTTGAAAGCAGGTCCCAAGAGCAAGAAGGTCTACACTTGTCTCCTCTAAAACCCTTGGTTCTGGTTCAACCTGCTCCCCAAGTTCTATAGCAGGAAAAAAACAGCAAGCAGATACAGGTTTTAAAAAGTTGATATACTTGCTGGAAATGGTGGTGCACACCTTAATCTCAGTAACTGGGAGGCTGAGGCAGGCAGATCTCTGAGTTTCAGGCCAGCCAAGGATTCATAGTGAGATCCTGTCTCAAAAAAAGAAAATGAAACAAAACCCTACTCCAAACCTACGTGAAAAGTGTTCCTGAGAACAGCTTGTGGGCACAGCATTCCCAACAGAGTTTGCCATGCACAAGAGATGGGAAGCTCCTCCTTGGAGAGAAAGCTCAACTGAGAACCTTGGTTTATTGCCTTGGCTTCCTAGTCAGTCTCAGACTTGCTGTGAGCCCTGATCTGATGCTGTCTGCCTGTAGAATAAGAGATGGTTCTGGACTTCCTTTGGTCATGGTGTCATTTTCCATCTCTCCATTTAAGATGCATGCTGGTGCAGCAGTGACGGTGTCTCTTCCTGTATGGATGGCATGTTTTATAGGATCAGTGCTGTGGGTAGCAGAAGTTCCAGGCTCACAGAGGAAAATGATCAACAGCACAACCAAGGCAGAGCCAGCCGTGGCTCCCAGGTCACTGGGTCATATACAAAACCAATCACATTTAGACCATTCACAAAATCAACCATAGCCCAGAGGTTGGGAAGGAAGGCCCTGGCACGAGTCACCCAGTGACCCTTGCCTGCTCTGTGTGAATACAATCCCCAAGAGATACCATCCTGACAGAACCCTTTCCTATGGTATGTTCAGCTTAACCCTCCCTCAGAAAATCAAAGATACCACTTCCTAGAACTTTAGATGTCTGTGCTCACTTACTATAAAATGTGTGATATAGGATATCTTGGAATTTGGCAGTGGACTTGTAGAGACATCCTTTCTCCAAGGTTGTCTTCCTCCTTATCTCTTGGAGCACTGTAGTGACCCATACACTACTGTCAGTTGACCAAAGCTCCTGTGTCATCAGACTGGAGAGGAAGTGGTAGGTGGGGGGCATAGGCCAGAAGATACCAGCTGACTGCAGCCAGCGAGCCCGTCCCAAGTATGTGCTTCTGCAGAGACATTTCACTGGTTTGTCTGTGGCCTGTAGGTAATCAGTCTGGTGGGACTGGAAGAAAGCAAGGAGGCCCCAGCTGGCTAGTGGGCCAGAGTTTCTGGTTAGAGGTCCATAGGTCTCAAACATGGCCAGAGGATCCCTGCCTGCCACACTTTTGCTTATGCAAGATTTAAGAGCCATAAAAGCGATACACCAGCATTTAGACTGACTAGGGTGGCCATTAGGTATAGAGGCTGTTTAATTGTTACTGTTAGCCTTTTCTTATTTTTTTTTTATATTTACTTATCTTATTTGTATGAGTGATTTGCATGCGTATACGTGTATGAATTGTGAGTGGGTGCTCGGTTTCCCTGGAGGTGAGAAGAGGTGACTTCTTCTCAAACTAGAGTTAGGAATGGTGTGAACCATGCTATGGGTGCGAGGAACTGAACTCAGGTCCTCTGTGAGAGAGACACATGCTCTTGACCAGTGAGCCTACGTTATTGCTAGAGGTCTTTGCAGATCCCCTGGGCCAGAGTACAAGGCATTGGTGACCATGTCTCCGCATGCATGCACTTTAGTTCAGTTTTAATTGTACATCTCTTTGCTGTCCCCATGCTCCAACCATCCTCAGTTGATTAGTCCTACCTGTGGTGTTGGGGATGCACCCCCAGGCCCACCAAGGCTCTAGGCAAGCATCAACCAGGACTTCCTTTTACCTCTACTTCATATTTCATGTGCATTGGTGTTTTGTCTGTATGTATGGTTGGGTGAAGGTGTGGATTACAGACAGGTTTGGTTCAATTTCCTTCTTCCGTGTCCTTTGTATAGGTTGCCAGCAGAAGGTAACGGCCAGATTTAAGTTAGATCATTGCACCTCAGAAGATCTGGATTTAGGGTAGGTCTTCCCACTTCAAATAATCCAGTGGAGAAAAAAAAAAAAGCACTCCCAGGTGTAAAAGCCGTTTGGGTTTTAGTAACTCCACATGTAGGCAAGTTGATAACCAGGAAGAGCCGCCACGCTAGGCAAATGCTCTTTCACTGAGGTATAGACCCAGCCTTTGTTTTGTTATGCTTTGATTCAGAACATGTGGTAGTTTGAAAAATGGCCCCCATAGGCAAAGGGGGTAGTATCAGGAAGTATGGCCTTGTTGGAAGAAGTGCATCACTACAGGGCAGGCTTTGGCGTCTCAGAAGCTGAAGCCAGGCCAGGGTCTCACAGTCTCTTCTTGCTGCCTGCTGATCCGGATGTAGAACTCTCAGCTCTCCAGGACTAGCTCTGCCTGTGTGCCACCATGCTTCCCTCCATGATGATCATGGACTGAACCTCTGAAACTATAAGCCAGCCCCAGTGAAATGTTGTCCTTTATAAGAGTTGTTGTAGTCATGAGGTCTCTTCACAGCAACAGAACCCTAACACAGAATGTCACTGTATGGTCATGCTGGCTTTAAACTCACAGCCCCAAGTGCTAGTATTCCAGGTGGGTGGTACCATGCTTACTGGAGAATTGTAGGTCTGTGCTGTCTTTGATAAATGCAAGGGGAACGAACAACCCTGGCGGTGACAGATTTTGCAAATCATGTTGCCATTTCCTGATTACTCTGTTGACTTCTGTCTGAGCACTGAGGTCACCTTAGAAGCAGGGCTTCTCAGGGCTGAAATTACCTCACCAGTATAAAACAGGAATGAAGAGTAGCCCCAGAGACGGGTTTCCAGCTGTGCCCGGTCAGCACGGAGTCCCGGCCTAAACAATTGCACCCTGGGCCTTCATCCCCGATGTCCTCAGCAGGCAGGGCCTTTTCCTTCAGAGATCAGTGAATGGATTTGGTTTTTCCTTTTGTAGGATTTTGCAAATGGGGAGAGTATCAGCCTTTGGTCTTCCTATTTCCGAGTTTGCTTTTGATATTGGACTGTGGAAGTCTTGGGGACTGCATGTGGTAGCGGTCATTTCATTGAAGCCACTGTACTGAACTCCACCTGGGATCTACTGTCAGGCTCTGCTTCAAACAGGTGCATTGTAAATCCAGGTGTGTGTCAGTGGCTGGTGTGACACATGGAGTCTAGAGTCTTGTGCTGGTCTGTGTCAAAAGTAGTTTTCAGAAGTTAGTCCTCGTTGCCATCTAAACTATCTTAAAAAGTTCCTCACTTAAATTTGTGGTCTGTTTTCAAAATTATGTGTCTCTAAGTCAGTGAACTGTACTTTTAGAGAAAAAAAATTTTTTTTGAGACAGGGTTTCTCTGGGTAGCTCTGGCTGCCCTGGAACTTGCTCTGTACATCAGAGCATCCTGCCTACCTCCACCTCCTGAGTGCTGGGATTAGAGGCCTGCCCCATCATGCCTGGCAGTGTGGTCCATTTTCCCCTTTGGTTTTGGTTTTCTGAGACAGAGTCTAGTTTAGCTCAAATAGCTTCAGTCTTGGTATGATCTTGAACTCCTGACCTTCCTGTCGTTACCTCTTCCCAAATGCTAAGAGTATATAGGTGTGTGTATCTGTGTATCTCTTCCCTACCCCCTCTCTCTAAGAAAGAAAGGGTCTTGCTATGTAGCTTAGGTTGGCCTTAGTTTTGAGCCTGGAACTTGTAATCTTCCTGAGTCAAACACTCAAATGTTGGGATTACAGTCATGTGCAATCATGCCCAGCTGTCAGACGTTTACAAAGCTGAAGAGGGCAACATTCTGAAGCTAACATGGCAGTCCCTTTGACGGGGAAGAGCTGTGTTATGACCACTAGTTCCAGGGAGAATGGAAGAAAAGTCTGAAGAGAGGAATGAGGATGAGAGATAGTTCAAAGGACACAATAACTCACCAGGAAGGTGTGTGTGTTTGTGAGTGAGTGTGTGTGTGTATCTGTGTGTATGTATCTATGTGTGTGTATATCTGTGTGTGTTTGTGAGTGTGTGTGTGTATCTATATGTGTGTGTATCTGTGTGTGTGTGTATCTGTGTGTGTTTGTGAGTGTTGTGTATATCTATGTGTATGTATATCTGTGTGTGTGTTTGTGAGTGTGTGTGTGTGTGTGTGTATGAGAGAGAGAGAGAGAGAGAAAGAGAGAGAGAGAGAAAGAGAGACAGAGAAAGAGAGACAGAGAGACAGAGACAGACAGAAACAGACAAAGAGACAGAGACACACATGCTGCCTCAGGACTTCCCCAATGTGGTCCTAGCCCAAGATCTTTGTGGCCAAGTTGCTCAGAGGAATCACTCTCTTGGCTTGACCGCTGACTTCCTGTAACTCTTGAGCCTCACAGCTTCCTCAGCCTCATAGTTTTTTGTTTTGTTTTGTTTTAAAAGATTTACTTATTATTAGTTTATGCATTCATTTTCCTTTCCTTCTATACCTGGCCTGCTTGTATATCTATGAAGGTATAAGGTCCCTTGGAATTGGAGCTACAAACAGTTGTGAGCTATGGTTGCTGGGAATTGAACTTGGTTCTCTGGAAGAGCAGCCAGTACTCATAACTACTGAGCCATCTCTCTAGCTCTAGCCTAAGTTTTTTTCCACATAAGCCTTTTATTTTAATAAATAAAAAATATTTGTGGCTTAGATTTTAAATCACATTTACAGATAAGGAAGACTAGACCTAAATAGTAACAGTGAAGCTAGTGTTTCTGGAGGAATGTGTGCCCCACATGCACCTTACGCCCAAAGAGCAGGGGCCAACATGCATAACTCCTTCTAGACTAGAGCAGGAGCAGGGAAAGAATGGGTCCTTGCTGAGGGCTGCGCAGCACATCTGACTCCACCCATCCCGCTGCAAACCAGTGCACAGCTGTGGTGTCACATGAGCTGGGGCTGGGGTCTTGCCCACACCAAGTGACCCTTCTGTTGACACTGAGACAAGGGCATTAGCTGTATAGGGTGTTCATTGATTACCAGTATTAGAACAGAAAGAGGAAGCCATACAGATAATCTGTTTCTCCAGGAGTACAGCTGTGGTTGAATTGCATCTCCTTAGGCTCAGTCCAGAAACTTCCTATTGGCATTTGCACCAAACAAGGCTCCAAGGACTTCTCGCATTATCTGTTGGGCTATTAGGTCCAGTCGGCTTTCCAGAGTGTTGGAAACCTTTATCCTGTGGTCCCCATTATAGATTTAAACTTCACCAGCCATGTCCTCAGGCAGGTAGGCCTCCTGGCCAATTTGGACATCAACATCACTTTCCTAGGTTCCTCCCCCATGTAATGGGATAACATCCATTTCATATTGGGAGCCCTCTCCAATTTAATGGAGTATTGAAATTGTTTTAACATCTAGCCAGCCCGAATTGCTTTGTTTTTCTGTTTGCTGTAGTTTTGTTTTGATAGGGTCTCCCTATTTTGTCCAGGTTGCTCTGGAATTCACTGTGTGCCCGACCTCTGAAATTGGCTGTTCGATGATCCTTGGCCTCAGTAGTGAGTGCTGGGATTACAAGTCCCTGGTCACGGTCTGAATTGGACTGTGCTGAAATTTCATTAGTGTTGTTTCCAGTGTATTCCCTTGCATACAGACAACAGTGAAAGGATGAGCCTATAGGTCATGATGTCCTGGGTCCAAATTCTAGCCAACCACTTTCCAGTTACAAGATTCTGGGAAAATAACCGTTATGCCTCTGGATTTTTATCGTAAATGTAGAGAGCAACTTCGTAGGGCAGTTTATCAGACATGTTGGCGGTGCTTCCGCTAGGAGTGATAAACTCAGTGAAGGGGGCCGGGCGGCGCGGGACAGGGCTCAACATCTTTTTGGTGACAATTTTATACATAGGAATTGCTTTTTGTACTGCAGCCTTCACCAAAGGGAAATCTTGTTTTCTCATTCGAGGCTCCAGCAGCTGGTACAAGCCCTGGAGGACCAGCCCGTCCAGCAGCACTTGGTACCTGGTCGCATCTTTTACCACCTGCCGAGTCTCTGTCTTGCCTCATTTAGCAGATCAGTGATGAGGTCATCTCTTGCTCTGAGGACTTTGAGCCTTGCTTGATTCATCAAGTTGGACATTTGAATTTTCTTCTGCTGCTCAATCTGCTTTTCTTTCTTCTCATAGTATTCCATAATCTTCAATCTCTAGGTTTGCACAAGACGACCTTTCTCAGTGTTGAACTCTTCTTCTGCCTTTACATCTGTTTCTTCTACTTTCTCATTGGCTTCTTGTTCAACGGAAGCCATCATGTGCTTAATCTGCTTCCGTACATCTGCATCGCTGAGCGCCATGGCGAAGGCAAAGCTCGGCCGGGGAAGCCTCGAATCTGGGCTCAAAGTGACGGAGGAGCAAACCCTACACGAAAACCCCCAGCCTCACAGTTCTTAAACAGAAAGAAAAACAAACAATAAACAAACTGTGGTTCAAATATACATGTCTCTCCATGAACATACTGGAACTCAGTAGAACTTAGGCTGAGGCCCTGGACTCAATTCCTGGAATAAAAGGTGTTACTACATCCAGATGTCATGTTTGCCCTTCCCATCGCTTCCTCTTAGCATGGCAGCTATGAGGGCTCTGCCCTTACAGGCAGTGTTAATACTCCATCTACAGCCTCAAGGGATAGTCTGTCCCTTTCTCCTATTAAAAAGCCTTTATTTAATTTGTGTGTGTGGGGAGTCCAGGATGGCCAGATGGTGGCATCAGATCCTTGGAGCTGGAGTAGTAGGAGTTGGAGAGCCACCAACTTGGGCACCTTTATCTGCTAAGCCATCTCACTATGTAGCTCAGGTTGACCTTGAATGCCACAAACCCCCCTGCGTCAGTTGGGATTACCCAGCTGTGAAGGTTTCCTGCCCCTTACACTCCACGGGGCTTCTAACTTCCCATTTCTCCTTTTGTAATGAGAGTTCTCATTCTACTTCTGTCCCTCCCCTGAATTTTGGAAGCTCCTAACTTGCTCAATGTGACAGGTTCAAAACTGGAAGAAGATCTGGTTCCCTTCAGTCTCAAGATGAGCCAAATGTTAAGTTTCACCTTGTTGCGTGTAATTATTAAAAAAAGCTACCAACGCTATTGCCGGCTACTCTCTGACTGTGGCGGTCTTCCCGCCCCATGGCTACCCCTTGCTGCCGCCCACATTCCCAGTCACTCCACCCCCTATGGCTAGCTGTCAAAAATCCCCCAGATACTCAGTAAAATCAAAACCCCAGAGGCTTGCAAATGATCAGTCAGATTTATAACAGTAAATTCTCAACCCACAAAACACCCACACAGTGAACTCAGAGTCAATTGATACAAGCTACCTACCTTGGACAAATTGCCCTATGTTACTCTATTGCTCTTCTATGATGTCCATAGCTGCCTGTGGCTACTTCAAGTCACGTGGATCTGGTTCATCTTCTTCGTCCATCTTTCTCTGTCCTTTCTCTGTCTCTCTGTCCCTCTTTGTCCTGTCTCTAAACCTCTCAGCCTGCCTTCTTTTTCCACTGTCCAATCACAGGCCTTATCTTTTACCTGCCCTCATCTGCATATCAACAGCAATCCACCCCATCTGAATCCAGCTAGATAACAGTTTAGGAGCTGAGTGTAATGGTGCACCCATTGTCTGGGTCAGCATGGGAGGGAGGCGCCATGGGAGGGAGGCACCCAGCATATACACACCTCCAGTGCTGTGTCTGTGACCTACTGCCCCAGTTTGATCCTCCCTTTCTTTTGAGACAGAGTCTTCCTAAGTTACCAAGGCTCAAACTTGCCATCCTCCTGCTTCAGCCTCTCAAGTAGCTGGGATTACAGGTTAAGTGACACTATACCCCGTTTTTATGCTTCTTAAAAATAAATAGTAAAATCGCACATTTGTATTGTTTGAAAAATAATCAGTTAATAAAGAAATGTTTATCACTCCTTCTTTGGAAATAGCCACTATTTGGAACCAGGCTGTGGAGGGATGTTGCTCTGTTGCTTACCTAGGCATGAAGGCCCCGTCATTCTAGACTCAGTAAAACAGGTATTGTGGCATAAGGCAATGATCCCAGCACCATGGTGCTGGGTGCAGGAAGACCCAGAGTCACCCTCAGCTCTCTAGTAGCTCAATGTTTGTTTGTTTGTTTGCTTGTTTGTTTTAGGCGGAGTTCCTCTGTGTAGCCCTGGCTGTCCTGGAACTGTATAAACCACACTGGCTTTGAACTCAGAAATCTGTTTACTTCTGTCTCCTGTAACTTTAGTCTCCCAATTGCCAAGACTAAAGATGCCACCATGCCTGCAAAGATGTGTATTTTTAATACATTTGTTTGTTTGTTTATTGTAGCAAGGCATGCATGTGTGAGTAAGAGGACAATTTTGGGGAGAGTTAGTTCTTGATTTTTACTGTGTGGGTCCCAGGAATTAAAGTTGAGTCACTAGGCTTGCAGCAAGTGCCTTAACACACTGAATTATTTCACCGGCTTCATCCTCAAGATTTTCAAAATACACACATGCAAATATTACTTTGTTTTGTCCTCGAGATGGGGGTCTCATATACTTGAGGTTAGTTTTGAATTCACAAAGTAGCTGAGGATGATCCTGAACTCTTGATTCACCTGCTCTTACTGCATCAATTTTTTTTTTTTTTTTTTTTTTTTTTTTTTTTTTTTTTTTTTGTTGAGACAGGGTTTGTCTGTGTAGCCCTGGCTGTCCTGGAACTCACTCTGTAGACCAGGCTGGCCTTAAACTCAGAGATCTGCCTGCCTCTGCCTTCCAAGTACTGGGACTTAAGGCTTGTGCCACCACCGCCCAGTTCCCTTCTGGGTTCTTTAGGCTTTATCTGTAATAAACACCTGTTTATACAAATACATTTGTACTTTAAAGATAAGATCCACAGATGATAAAGAGGATTGTGTATTTCTCTGAGTTGGGTCATTCATTTACTATTATACTTTCCAGACACCCATAGTCCTACAAATTTTACAGCTTCATTTTCTTTACATGTGAATAGCATTCCAGGATGTATCTACATGACATGTTCATTGTCCATCACCAGTTGATGGACATCTAAGCTGCCTCAGTTCCCCTGCTACTGTGAGTACAGAATGTGATCTCGGATGAGCAAATGGTTCTGTGATCAGGTATTTACAATGGGCACAGGCCCAGGAGTAGTGGAGCTGGGTCACTTGGTAGTTCTAGTTCCAATTTTTTGAGAAATCTACATATTGATTTAGTTTGTCCACCAGCTGCAAATAAGGGATGCTCTTTCCCCACATCCTCATCAGTATCTGTTGTTGGATTTCTTCATGACAGCCATTTTGACTAGGGTGAGGCAGGATGTGGAAGTTTTAACTGACATCTCTCTGACTAGGGATAGTGAACACTTTAAAGAATACTTATGTGTTTCTTCTTCTGAGAAAAGTCTATTTCATATTTTCCTCTTTCCCTTTCTGATGGATGTAGTCCTGTCTTGCCTGGGATTTACTCTGTAAAGCAGCTGGTCTCAAACCTAGAGATCCCACTGCCTCTGCCCCACAAGTGCTGGGCTTAAAGGCATGTGCCACCACAGCTGGTCTAGACTTGTATTATGAAGTGTATTTCCCACATTTTCCTGTCCAATTTCAGTATTTAAGATAATCCACTTTGAACTGATATTTTTTTCCAGGTAAGAGATAAAATCTCTTATTTTATCTTTCTGCAGTTAGATATCCAGCCTTTCACACACAAAGCGCTAAGTGTTCTTTTCACTGCACTTTTTTTTTGACACTTACGTGGCCAATTCAGTCACTGTTAATATAGTCAGACCTAGTGTGTTGCTCCTGCGAGGCCAATACAGAAGATTTCTGTATAAGGCCAGCCTGGGCCAATCAAAAGCTCATCCTAAACAAAATACCAAACACAGGTGTACACACACAAACACAAACACACAAACACAAACACACACAAAGACATGCAGACACACACGCACTCATTTGGAAGCATTTCTCATATATGTATATGTATATGTATATACACACACACACACACACATATATATATATATTCATGAAGTTGTATAGTCATCTCTACCTTCTCAACCCAGAACATTAAGCATTACCTAAAGAACTTAAACCCATCAGCAGCTGCTCTCTTCTGCTCCTTGTTAGTCACACATCCACATTCTGTCTCTTTAGGCTTACCTGTGGTGGGAGGGATGTAGTTTAATGACAGACAGCGGGTAAAGAAGCCTAAGGCATTCCATTTGAGTTCCCACGCCACACATACAAACATGCACTAATGCTGGACATGTCACTCAAGTGACATCCCACTTGTGAGCCTTTGTGCCTGGCTGCTTTCCCTGAGTGTCTTCAGGGTCTGTCTGCGCTGTAGCAAGCCCTAGTGGTACCTGACTCTGGTCTCCGTTCCCAACGGCAAGTCTTACAGGCTGCCAGGCCTTGCTCTGCTGCTTCTGTAATAACGAATGTTGCTGAGCATTTCTTCATGTGGTTGTCAGCCGTTTACACTTCATAGTTAAAGAAATGTCTGCTGGGGAGAACGCTTGTTTAAAATATGAATAAGTGACTGGACATGGTGCCTCACACCTTTACTCCCAGAGCTCTGGAGGCAGAGGCAGACAGATCTCCATGAGTTCGAGGCTAGCCTGGTATATGGAGTGAGTTCCAGGACAGCCAGGGCTACATAGAGAAACTTTGTCTCAAAACAAAACAAAACAAAACAACAACAACAAAAAAAACAAAACACAAATAACAATAAAAACAAAATCCAAAAAAACCCCACAAATAATATGAACAGAAAGACAAATAGACAGTAATTCATCTGTTTGATGCCTGCACTGCAGAAAATATTGCTATTTTTAATTTTGAAAAATATATTTATTTATAAAACTTTAATTAAGGGGGCTGGAGAGATAGCTCTGTGGTTAAGAGCACTGACTGCTCTTCCAGAGGTCCTGAATTTGATTCCCAGCAACCATATGGTGGCTCACAACCATCTGTAATGAGATCTGATGCCCTCTTCTGGTGTGTCTGAAGACAGCGACAGTGTACTCCTATATAATAAATAAATTAATTAAAAAAATAACTATGTGTGTACAATGGGTGGAGCACATGTGGAGGTCAGAAGACAACTTTGATCTCTGACCTTTATGTGGGTTCTGTGGAGCTTGGACTGTCGGCTAACACCTCACTCAAATCCTTTTATCCACTGGGCCATCTCAAGGGCCCAGTGATTTTTTTTTTTTAAAGAAAATAAAATTTAAAAAGCCCCTCCCCAAGGTTGTCTTTTTAAAGCCATTGTTGTTAAGTTGTTTTTGTGTCCTCAGTTTATGGATATTCTTGAGTGCATCAGCATCATCCTCTTTGCAACTTACAAACGTGTCCTTCAGTTCTAAGGGCTTATTTGTTTATTTATTTTTAGGAACAAAATAAGCCAAAAATGGTGGTGGTGCATGCACACCTGTAATCCCAGAGGCAGGCGGATCTCAGATTTCCGAGTTGGAGGCTAGCCTGGTCTACAGAGTGAGTTCCAGGATAGCCAGGGCTACACAGAGAACCATGTCTTGAAAAAATAAATGCAAACAAGAGAAAAGAAGGAGGAGGAGATGGAGGAGGAGAAGAAAGCAAGAAAGAAAGAAAGAAAGAAAAAGAAAGAAAGGAAAGAAAGAAAATTAACTCTGAAGCCTGCAGCTCTGTAGCTTGCCCCAGGTACCTCCCCTCCACACCCCCCCCCCACCCTTTATCACTCACATTCTTCCTCTGTTGTTCAAGCAGCTGCACTTTAGGGATGCTTCCAGAGCAACCCTCTATCTGATTTGTTTTGTTTGTTTTGTTTTAGATTATAATATAATTACAGCATTTTCTCCTTCTCCCTCATCCTCCCCTCTGCTCTTCACTGCTCCCTCCCCCCCACCCCCCCCCCCGCCCCCGCTCTCCACCGCTGCCCCCCTCTCCCCCCCCCACCGTCCCCCAACCCCTATCAGGCTTTGAAGAGTCTTCCGGGGCCTGGTGTGACAGCGGAGGTTGCCTAGCTGAAATGGCAGTAATTTAACCGCCTTGCTGTCTGCTCTTGGATGATGTGAAAATGCAAGTAGGCACAGGAAATGTATCTAACCTGCTTATACTTCCTCTCTGAACAGGGAGGTTTCACAACCCGGACAGGAGCACACCCCTCCCTCCACCCCCACCCAGTGTCATCAGCCTGGAGGCCCTGAGAAAGTTCCACTGGAGGGGCCCTGTGCGAGAGGCACCATTTCCCTCTTCCTCCCGTCGAGGTTGCCAGCAAATCTCAAGAGCTCTCTGAAATCCTGTCTGGACCCATAGGTCCCTCCAAGGCGCAGATGAGTTTCCGGATCCTCGGCCCCAGAATTTTGCTATTGAGACTATTGCTGTTTGGTAGGAAATGTAGGAGGGATGGGGAAGGGACGTTATCTGGGACAGGGGAAACCAACAGCTCTGTAGAGCTGAAGATGAGGAGTCACTCCAAGGGGCCGGATGGTGTGGGACCCAGGAATCTCAAAGAGAGAAGTGGGAACCCACACAAACTTGAAGAATGATATCGAAGGGTGTGGAAGGAAGAGAGTGTGGGGGGCGGAGCGGGGTTTAGGTAGATGGTTGGAGGGACCCAGGATGGGAGGAGAAGGCTGGGTCATGTTACTACTCCACTGTATTACCTCTCCTTGGAGTTTTGGGCAAGGCTTTTCCTCTTTAGAGGTCTGCCCCTCTCTTCATCTGAAGGGAGGTGAAGAGGGTACCCTCATCTCTGACATCCAGGACACAACGCACTAAGTCTTTCTGCAAGGAAAGCTGGGCCAGCAAAGGATAGTTTAGAGGCTGCAGAGGACACTCTAACTGCCTGAGACGGGAAGGGTGTTGGATTCTAGAAGGCCAGGAGATGTGTGTCTGGTGGATAGTTAGGGAGCTTAAGAACAGTCACCTGCTGGGTTCAAGGTACGTGATTTCTTGAGGCTGATCATTGTGGTTCTCAGGTGCTGTGTGGCAAGGTCCACAGAGGAGTGTAGTGTGTGGAGCACCCATGGGGCCTCAGCACAGACGCTTTTGGTTCCTGCGTGGGAACTTGGTCATTCTCTGCCTGAAGGCCCCTTCCCTGGCTTCTTTCTCATCGGCCTCCACCTTCTTACCCTTCCTTCTTTCCCAATAGGTCCAAAGGGAAGTTGAGTCCTCGGGGGTCTGGGTGGAGTTGCCTGGGAGACAGACTGTGTGGTCTCCTGTTCTCCAGTCCAGGCCCCAGAGGGAAAGTCCTGGTGCCGTTCATCCCTGCTTGGGTGTAGGCAGTCTCGTGGGTTTGGAGGAGCTGGTCTCAGGGGCAGCACTGGTCTGTGGGTATTCAGATAGGAAGCAGCTGACGGAATTTGCTTCCCACAGCCAAGGCCTGGAGCTACAACCTGGACACACGGCATGCACAGAGCTTGTATGCAGATGCTGGAAGACATTTTGGGTACCAGGTGTTGCAGGCTGGAGATGGGTGAGCTGTTACTCTTTCAACTACCTCTAGTAGAAGAATAGGCATGTAGCCCCTGCGACGGGGTGGGGGTTGGCTCATGCCAGGGGCTGGCCTCCCTTCTGAGAGTGTCTGCTAGGTGGAATCTTTGAAACAGGAGCAAGGCTCTCTAGTACCATAGAATGAGGGTGATGGCTAATATGCCATAGGGGTGTCTGAGGATCATCTCCCCTCTGCTTCTTAAGTCATCGCCTAGCTAAGCACAGAGTTGATGGTGGCGGTGGTGATTGTGGTGGCGGAGGTGCTGTTTGAATACCAGGTCTGTGTGTGTTAGGCCAGTTCTTCACTGAGCTGCATCCAGGTTTGTATTCTTTGGAGACAGGGTCTCTGTAGAGCAGTTGCTTTCACACTTGCTGTAACTGAGCACAGGCTTGAACTTCTGACCCCTTATCCTCCTCTACCTCTGGGGTGCTGGGATCACAGGCAGATGCCACCAGACCTGTTTCTTCGTTTGTTTGTTTTAATTTTATTTTGAGACCAGGTCTTATTAAATTCCCCACAGCTAGCTTGGGACTACTATCCCTCTGCCTCCGTCTGTCTCTGAGTAGGAGAGGTGACAGGCCTCTGTCACCACACCGAGTCACAAATAGGTTGATTGAATGGAATTGATGACTACTGAAGGAAGCTCTAAGGTGTCCACCTGACTCTTTGGGCCTTGGATTTTCTAGAATGCAAATGAGAAGAAGCCTTGGCTATTAGGAAAGAGGGGGTACGGGAGCACCCCTGAAGAGTAAGAGCTGCACTGCCTTGGCAGCGAGTCTTAAGCATGCAGTTGTTGGGCTTCGTGTGTGCTTGAGGGGATACTATCGTGTGCTTGTGGGTGTTAGGGCAAACGGCTGGAGTCAGCGCTCTCCCCCCCCCCCCCTGCTTAGGAGAGCAAATCTGACTCTGCCTTAAAGCCTGCTAAGCACCCCGGCCCACTAAGATACGCAGCTGGTCACAGATCCGGGTCTATTTGCATTCTCCTACAAGCAGACATCCAGTTAGACCAGTCCCTTTTGTTGAAGATGCTCTCTTTTTCCCGTTGCATGGTTTCGGGCCTCAGTGGGAGGAGATGCACTTAGGCCTACAGGGACTGATGTCCCAGGACGGGGTGGTACCCAAAGGGATCTTCCCCTTCTCTGAGGAGAAAGAGAGGGGATAGTGGGGGGAGGGGATTTTAGGGATGAGACTGGTAGGAAAAGAGGGATGGGGAGGGGGCGAAATTGGGATATAAAGTGAATAAAAAAAAAGATATATAGTCAGGCAGTGGGGGTGCACAACTTTAGCTATAGCACTTGGGAGGCAGAAGCAGACAAATCTCTGAGTTTGAAGCCAGCCTGGTCTACACAGCAAGAGTGAGATTTAGGGCAGCCAGGACTACACAGAAAAACCCAGTCTCAGAAAGAAAAAAAAAATGAAAGAAAAAGATACTTAATGGATTGTGGTGTACAATTTTAATCCAAGCACATGGAAAAGGGAAGAAAGTTGGGTGTGTCTGTGAGTTCGAGGCCAGCCTGGTCTACATAGCAAGTTCTAGGACAGCCAAGGCTACCTTTATAGTGAGACCCTGTCTCAAAGAGGGGGAAAAAGAAAGAGAAGAAGAAGGAACGGATAAGGAATAAGAAAAGAGGGACCGGGTAGGCAAAGGCCTGGGTAACCTCGTTTCATGCGTGAGCTTTTTCATCAGGGTTGTCGTGGGAGCTCCAGGTGAGGGGAACAACACAGGAGGTCTCTATCACTGTCATCCAAGCAGCGGTTCCTGCCAGCCAGTCAGTCTACGTGGTGAGTAAGGAGGGAAGGTGAAGGAAGTGGGCTCCCAGGAAACCCGAGGCTGACCCCAACACACTTGACTACGGAGTCCTTCCATCCTGCCTTTTCGGTGCCTACAGGTTCTAACCACACCTCCAAGTACTTGGGAATGACCCTGGTGACAGATGCGGTCAAAGGCAGCCTTTTGGTAAGAATTTCAGATGGCTTCAGAGCTGGTGGAGCTGAACTCTAGGAAAGAGATTGTTAAAGGCGGTGGGAGGAGGAGCCGGATGTGGAGGTATAGACCTGCAATCCCAGCACAGGGGTAGCTGAGGCAGCCTGGACTGCACAGTTACAAACCAGCCTGGGCTATGATGAGACCCTGTCTCAGAGGATAAGAAGATCTGACAAACTGTTAGTAGTATCCGAGAGTTGGTTGAACTGCTGCTTACTGAGAAGGAACAAGGAGCTAGAGATCTTTTCTCACAGTCTGGAGATACATAGCTGAGGTTGGCCTTGAACTATCGATGCCTCTGCCTCTGACTGAGCTATTATACAGGCTGCTTTTGTTTATTTTAAATTTCTAATAGTTGCTTTTATTTTTCTGAGACAAGGTTTCTCTGTGTAGTCCAGGCTGGCCTGGAACTTCTCCTTCTCTTGCTCAGCCTCCCCAGTGCTTGGATCACAGGCATGCACCTCATGGGGTGCAGTGTTTAATTGTAACTTGTTTACTAGTCTACTATTACAGATCAGGCATTGTGCTAGACCCCATGGGGTAAGGCTATAAGATACAAAGGCAGAGAAAGGACAAAAGCCCTGTGTAGAAACAGCTGTCTGGCAGAACAGAGTAGTCATAAATACTGTCTATTCTGGAAAAGTGAGGCTTGATTTGGTAAGTGAAGGTTGTGGGGTTGGGAGGGGCAAGTCTTAGAAATGTGGGGCGATGCCTAGCTGTACACAGGACACACGATGAACTTTGAAGGTTAGATGCCGTTCGTTCCGTAGATGTGAGCATCCATTGTTACAGAACGCTGGCTGGAGATGTGGAGACCCTTAGAGGCTAAATAAATAAATTAATTAATTTAAAAAAATGCTTTGCTTTGAAAACCCTTTGGAAGTGAGGAGGGGACAGGACTCTGGAAGCTCCTGTTCTCTTCTGAGAATGCATGAAAGGCACAAAGCACAAGGAAGCCTCACTTTTCCCTTCTTGGCTCTCGTTAGGCCTGTGATCCTGGGCTGTCTCGGACATGTGATCAGAACACCTACCTCAGTGGCCTGTGCTACTACTTTCCCCAGAGTCTGGAGGGGCCTATGCTACAAAATCGCCCTGCTTATCAGGGTAAGGGATTGAACACCCAATGGGTAAAAATACCTTTGAGAAGCTGGCATCCTCAGGAACCAGCATAGCAGGCTACACTTTATCAGTCAGACCTGTTTGCATGTGGTCTCTGCAGAATGCATGAAGGGAAACGTCGACCTAGTGTTTCTGTTCGATGGCTCACAGAGCTTGGATAGAAAGGACTTTGAAAAAATTCTGGAATTCATGAAGGATGTGATGAGGAAACTCAGCAACACTTCTTACCAGGTACCCATGTAAACCCATACCATGAATACCATGACCCTTAGTCACAGACTCAAGATGCCCACCTGAACTGGCTTGAGCCATTAGGTGTATTGTGAGGTGTGTCTTCAGAAAGTGTGGGCAGGGTTGTGCCTATAACTCTGGCAGCATCAAAAGCCAGGAGTCAAGAGTGGCCCAGTTCTCTGAGGTTATTTCTTTATCTGTCTTTATCTTCTACCTCTGCTTTCTTTGTAGATGAGCTCCCTTTTCTCTTTAGATTACATGGGTAGAAAACTAAATTCTTCTTCTATGAAGCCCCAGTTCTAAAGAGATTCTGGCTGGCCCAGCCTCAGTTAGGTGACTGGTTGAGATAACTGTCCAGTTTGGGGGTTTTCTTCACAGACATGGTTCCTGGGAGCTCTTCCTACTGGTAAGTTAAGTGGGCTCAGAGACCAGGAGCCCAGCACACATCTCCAAGAAAGCAGAGGTTTCTTTAATCTTGTTTCTACATCTGTTTTGTCTTAATTTAATCGGTCTTAATTTTTCTGAAGAATGATTTGAGGTTGGGGAGTGATGTTGGGTTACTTGGGATCTGTATAAGAATCAGAGACTGGGGTTGGGAAGTTATCTGGGAAGCAGTGATTACCCATCAGTCACAAGGCCCTGGGTTCCACAGCTGTAGGGGAAGCAGAGACTGGAGCAGACAGTGAGAAGGGACCTGTAACCTATACCAAGTCTTCTTTTTCCTAGTTTGCTGCTGTTCAGTTTTCCACGGATTGCAGGACAGAATTTACTTTCTCAGACTATGTTAAGCTGAACAAGAACCCCGATGTTCTGCTAGGCAACGTGCAGCCCATGTTCTTGCTGACCAATACCTTTCGTGCCATCAACTACGTGGTGTAAGTCCT
This sequence comes from Micromys minutus, assembly GCF_963924665.1. NCBI lineage: Eukaryota > Metazoa > Chordata > Mammalia > Rodentia > Muridae > Micromys > Micromys minutus. Next base: position 71,339,221 of record NC_137971.1, on the reverse strand, counting down.
CTCTTGAGGAAAGACGTGCCCGTGTCTAGGCATTGGTGCTATGTGAGCTAGGCTCTTCCAGCGGTGGCAGACAGGAAGTCAATGGGCTGGTGCAGAGTGCGGCAGTTGATTGTATAAATTCAAGCAGAGAGCAGCACGTGGTTGGCCCATATCTTAACCGCAGCCTGGGGAGGCTTCTGAAGGAGGATTTGGAGTTTTATAGGTTGAGACCAGCCTGGGCTACATAGTAAGACCCTGTCCTCTCCCCCCACTGCAACTGTTGACCCCCAAATCAGGGGATTGGAATGATGGCTTAGCAGTTTAAAGAACCCAGAGTTTGGATCCCAACATCCATGTAACAAGCTGAGTATCTAGGACACACCTGTAACCCCAGTTCCGAAGGAGATAGAGCCAGGAGGGTCACCTGGGGCTTGCTGGTTTCCAGGCTAGGTAAGAACACATGAGCCCTGGGTTCAAGGAGATCCTGTTGAGAAATATATAGAGCGACAGTGGAAGACACACTGTGTCTCCTCATGGCCTGCACTGGAGTGTACAGGCATGTGTACACACGCACACACTCGCACACACGCACACATACATCTTTAGAAAATTTCCCCAAACCTACCTTGAGCCAGGCATAAGGGTGCCTCCTCCTAATCTTCCTGCCTCAATCTCCCCAGTGCTGGGCTTGCAGGTGTGCACCTCTATACCATCTAGAGAGGGATCCTGCTGATAAGACTTCTTAGGTGTGAGGACCTGAGCCACACAGATCCCGAGGAAGCTTTCCGTCACAAACATCTTAGACCGTCAACCTATAGAGAGACAGGTTGCTTGGGTGCATAGTTTTGGCAGCATATGTGTGCTGGTGAGATTGGAGCCTGGGGCCCCATGGTGCTAGACAAGCATGCCGCCACCAAGCTCCCACCCCCGACTCAGTTTTGGAAACATCAGTCCATGATCGTCCAGGCTCTACGGCAATGGACTGTTGTGGTTCATCATGGCAGGAGGGTAAGCCAGAGGTGACGGAGAAGTCAAGGAGAGAAAGGGGAACGAGGCAGGCTCTTACTATTCCCTTTAGTGACTTCAAGGTCTCTCACTAAGTTCCAGTTCCTGAAAGTCCCACCAGCTGCCGACAGTGCCACTCAGGAGACCAAGCCTTGAAGGACACTTACAAGCCAACTTTAGCAAATTTGGAATGTTCAAGAAGAGCCAGATGTGGTGGCACATGAGTCTAATGTCAGCATTCAGGAGGCAGAGGCAAGGGCAGAGAGACAGAGAGACAGAGGGGCAGAGGGGCAGAGAGACAGAGAGACAGAGGGTCAGAGAGACAGAGGGGCAGAGAGACAGAGGGGCAGAGAGACAGAGAGACAGAGAGACAGAGGGGCAGAGAGACAGAGGGGCAGAGAGACAGAGAGACAGAGGGGCAGAGAGACAGAGAGACAGAGGGGCAGAGAGACAGAGAGATAGAGGGGCAGAGAGACAGAGAGGCAGAGAGACAGAGAGACAGAGAGACAGAGGGGCAGAGAGACAGAGGGGCAGAGAGACAGAGAGGCAGAGGGACAGAGAGACAGAGAGACAGAGGGGCAGAGAGACAGAGGGGCAGAGAGACAGAGAGGCAGAGGGGCAGAGAGACAGAGAGACAGAGGGGCAGAGAGACAGAGGGGCAGAGGGGCAGAGAGACAGAGGGGCAGAGAGACAGAGAGGCAGAGGGACAGAGAGACAGAGGGGCAGAGAGACAGAGAGGCAGAGGGGCAGAGAGACAGAGAGACAGAGGGACAGAGAGACAGAGGGGCAGAGAGACAGAGGGGCAGAGGGGCAGAGAGACAGAGGGGCAGAGAGACAGAGAGACAGAGGGACAGAGAGACAGAGGGGCAGAGAGACAGAGGGGCAGAGAGACAGAGGGGCAGAGAGACAGAGAGGCAGAGGGTCAGAGAGACAGAGAGATAGAGGGGCAGAGAGACAGAGGGGCAGAGAGACAGAGAGGCAGAGGGTCAGAGAGACAGAGAGGCAGAGGGACAGAGAGACAGAGGGGCAGAGAGACAGAGAGGCAGAGGGGCAGAGAGGCAGAGGGGCAGAGAGACAGAGAGGGAGAGAGACCGAGAGACAGAGAGACAGAAGGGATGAGAGACAGGCAGAGGGGCAGAGAGGCAGAGAGACAGAGAGATAGAGGGGTAGAGAGACAGAGAGGCAGAGGGGCAGAGAGACAGAGAGACAGAGGGGCAGAGAGACAGAGAGGCAGAGGGGCAGAGAGACAGAGGGGCAGAGAGACAGAGAGGCAGAAGGTCAGAGAGACAGAGATAGAGGGATAGAGAGACAGAGGGGCAGAGAGACAGAGAGACAGAGAGGCAGAGGATTGCTTCAAGTCCGAGACATCCTGAAATACATATGGAGTTTAGATCAGCCGGAGGTACATAGGGAGTTTAGTCAGCTAGACCTACACACTGCAACCCTGTATTGCTTTTGTAGGGGACAGAAGTTTTGTTTCCAGCACCCATACTGGGCAGCCTGTAAGTCCAACTCCAGGGGATGTAATGCCTTCGTCCGGCCCCTGCAGGCCTCTGTACCCATGTGCACATGCTTCCACAGACACACGTGAATACACATAATTAAACTAAAAAAAGAAAGAAAAGGGAACCAGGTCAACTGTGGCTGGGGAGAGCAAAGGAGAGGGGACTCAGGAGAAGATGTGGTCAGAGGCATGGTGCTAGGACTTCAGATGAGTGAGGATTGAGAGTCTGTAGTGAGGTCTTGGCTTCCCCAGAATAAGTCACAGACATTCTAAGCAGAGCAGCAATGGTCTGACTTATGTTGATTTGTGTTTTGCCTTATGTTTTGAAATACAGTCTTATTCTTTTAGCTCAGTACTAGGGTCAAAGGCATTTTATACTTTAGTGCCCAAATCTGATTTATGTTCTTAAAAAGATTCCTCTTGGGTTGAGTGTCATGGCACATGACTCCAGCACTCTGGAGGTGGAGGCAGGTGACTTTCTGGGAGTTCGAGGCCAATCTAATTTACATAGTGAGTTCCAGACCAGCCAGGGCTGCATAGTGAGATCCTGTCTCGAAAATAGATAAATAAATAAATAAGAAAGAAAGAAAGAAAGAAAGAAAAAGATTCTTCTGCTGAGAAGAATACATGGTGGGGAAGAAGAAGCTGCTGATAAATTGCTTGCTTGGGAAAAGTGACTCCAAATTTCCTTGACCTCAGAATCCTTTTCCCCATCGGAACTTCATATAGACGAACGCCCATAGCTGATTAAACTGTGCTTGTCATGTGATTAGAATGAAGGGTAGGTGGAACCCAGAGTCACCCTACTTCAAACTTCCCCATCGATACAAGTGGACTCTGGGACATGCCTCTGGGCTACCCAGAACAAAGAGAAGCCCACCAGTCCAGAGGGAGAGGGTGGTCAAAGGGTGAGGTAGGGGACTAGGAGAAGACCAGAAGGCTTGGGACACCTGCCTGGTAGATTGGAGAGAGGCTTTTGAGTGATTGGCTGAGCAATGAGTGATCAGTGAGCAG